>NW_027512698.1:300000-403089 GCF_048772815.1 Callospermophilus lateralis
TCTGTTGTTGATCTCTCTTTGGTCTTTAACAGGTTGATAGTCCCCGGTTCCTGGCTTTTTCTTCTAATAACAGGGGAGTGTTCCAGGCCAATTGACAGGGCCTTAGGACCCCTAAGGCCAGATATTTCTGAATATAGGGCCTTATCCCATCTTTAGCTTTTTATGCTTAGAAGATATTATTTGACATTGATTGGGGAGGCTGAGGTTTTTAACTCCACTGTTATTGGAGGTTGTTTCACGGCCAGGCCTAACACAGCAGTTTTTGCCCAGGCATCTGGGTTATCTGTTATCCATTTCTGCGGTAGCTTGCCTGTTTGATCAGTCTTGGGGGGTGTGAAGAGTGGATGTTTATCTTCTACTAATATAGTTACAGCCGTGACTATAGGAGTTTTTACTGAAGGATTTAGAAATTTCTTTTGGGGGCTTTCAGGGTTAAAAGTTATTTTGGCCCAGAGCTTGGTGAGCAGATCTCTGCCCATCAATGGGTGCGGGCATTCTGGGATTACTAGGAAGGAGTGATGGATTTTTCCTTTCCCCAGGTCCATGGTCCTCTTAGTAGTCTAAGCCCGATATTTACTGCCATTAGCCCTTTGAACTACAGACCTTTTATTTGATAGACGGCCCAATGGGGCCCTAAGGGCTGAGTATACTGCTCCTGTATTCATTTCAAAGTTTACTGGGGTCCCCTACTCTTCAAAGTTACCCTGAGCTAGGGGAAGGAATCTGAGCCCCAACTTTCTTAGTCATCCTCCAGAGTCAGAATGGCTGGCTGGCGTGTCTGTCTCTTTATAGGGCACTCTTTGGCCCAGTGTCCTTTTTTTTTACGGTAGGCACATTGATCTGAGGCCAGGGGTGGCCTCTGGCACGGGCCCAGGTATCCCTTCCTGTCACCTTATGTCTTAATTTCTGGCCTCTTTCTTGTTGTGACCAGGATCTAAGTCAATGCCTTAGTCTTTCTTTTGCTTCTCTCATCATCCCTTTGCTCCCTTTCTTTTTCCCTGTTTCTCTTTTATAGTATATTTTTTGGCTTCTCTGACTAAATCTCTCTTTTAACTTTTTTTTTTTTAATATCCATGGCAGCTTCCCCAATTAAGGCCATCATGACAGATGCCTTTTGATCTGCTGTCTGAGGATCGAAAGGAGTATATCTCTTATATGCCTCCATAATTCTCTCTAGAAACATAGAGGTAGATTCATCAGGCCTTTTAATAATTTCTCTTACCATGGCCAAATTAGTTGGTCACCTAGCGGCCCCTTGGATACCCGCTATTAGAGCCTGGCAATAATTGGACATATGCTCCCTATCTTCAAAGGTGTTGGGGTCTCAGTTGGGTTGGTTTAAGGGGAAGCCAGCTTTGATTATGTTGGGAAGTTGTGTTGGTCGCCCATCAAGTCCGAGGATATTTTTTTCTAGCTTCCAGGAGGTTTTTCCTCTCATTCCTCTGTCGTGAAGAGAGTCCCTAGGAGTTGTTGGCAGTCATCCCAAGTAGGCAGGTGTGAAAACGTTGGCGAGTTCTCTGAGTTTTTTTAGCCGGGCCAGCTTCCTCTAGGGAAGGAGGGGCTGTGTGTGCCATTCGACAGTCATCTGGAGGGTGCTGGGGCATCCTGGCTTTCTCGAATGGTGGAGAGGCTGAGTAAGCAGCAGGGGAATTACTTACAGGGTTTTGGGGGTTGGGGGACAAGGGCAGAGGATAAGGACGAGTAGAGTCTTGAGACTCAGGGAGAACAGAGGGTGGAGGTTGAGGAGCAGAGAGTTTGAGAGATAGAATCGTAGGGGAAGGAGTAGGAGTGGGTGCAGGGACAAGGAAAGGCTTCACCCATGGAGGAGGAGATTTGCAGAGGTCCTGACAAGTTAAGATATATGGCTATTGATCTGGATGTCTATGTGGCCCCGGCTGAAAGACAATATCTCAGACTTTTCAAATTAGTGCGAAGTAGAAACATCTTTCTAGGGGCCATCCGACTACAAAGGTGGGTTATTCTGAGACACAGAATCTGCCAGGTCTGGTGTTTTAATGAAAAAGAAAGAATCTGAGCCCTTAAGCAGACTTTGGTCCAGTGATTAAGGGTCAGGGACAGAGGCATTGAAGTGCTCTGTCCCATAATGAAATATACACAGACAGTGAAAGCAAAGACACACGACACAGACAAGACAAGACAATAAAGACAGACAATGGACGTCCAATACTGAGACCAGGACTGAGTAGCGGGCAAATCCTGATGGCCTGCCAATTCCAAATCTGAAAGAAAATATCACTGAGTAGAGGAGACTATGGTTCTTCGATTTCCCGAGTCCATCCCACAGGAACATGGCCTGTGGCTCTGTGACATGTGTGTCAGCCACCGTGGGAGAGAGCTCACGCTCTTTACCAATAGCCATTTTGTCAAACCCTAACCTGAATCCTGAAACCAGAAAGAGGGGCCTTATTTACCCCCAGAGGAGCCCATTGGGGGTCTTTCATCTGCAGCTGCCGGATCTCGCTGGGGCCACCAGAAGTAAAGGTCGGGTGAGCGTCGCTGGAAGAGACCACCAAGAGACTGTCTAATGCAACCTCAAAGGGTTTATTGGGAGTCCGGCATGCAAGGGCTCAGAGATCAGTTGAATAGAGCAGAGAGCCCTGAGAACAGCTTAAGAAGTGCTTATATATTTTCCTTGGAGAGGGCAGGGAGGGAAGTTTATTGATGGTTAAGGGCGAGTGGGCGGTTTGCGTGCAAATGGTTGATGGAGTACATTCTGCAGTTTGGCAGTTGGGGGCAGCACATTCTGGGAACAAGAAGAGCAAACAGTTCTCAAGATTTCAACAGTGTTTTATTAAGCATACAGAAAAACAGGACGTGACAAGTACCTATTTTATTAACCTTTCAATATAAGTATGAAAACAGAAATCTAGGTAAGATTTGAAGCCCAGAAGTTCATTTGGTCCTTGATTGGTATACTTAGCTTTGAATTACATTCCGTGGAGATGTCCTAGAATTATGGATATACAATGACACAGGACCTTGTACCTTCTCAGAGGTCAGTTCCAAAACACAGTCTCTAAGGGGAATCACACCAAAATTCAAGACAAGGTGGACCCAATTATCTCTACCAACCGCCACACAAATGCCCACAATTAAAACCAAAACACTCCGAAATGGCACTCATCTTCTTCCAAATAGACACTCATCATAACTTCTGGCAGGAGGATTCCATGAGAGGCGCAGCACAAGACAGTGTCCCAAATAATCTCCCTTTCCCCTCATTTGCCAAAAGTCAGAGTGGCCTGGACACCCTTCCTGTGAACCAGGAGTGATCAAATATGCCTGCAATTAATACAGCTCTGTTCTTCAATTTGAGGCCTACTGTCTGTGGGGTTTAGAGTCTTTATTTGAATTGGATTCATAAGAAAACCCAAGAACCTATGGGCTAGCATCTGCAGGGCTTTGAAGAACTCAATTGACCCAATGGATCCCTTTTCTCACTTGATGGAGGTCAGGAACCTTACAGAGGAATGCGAGAGACTTCATCAACAATGACTGATTTTTTGGCCATTTTGATTATGGATCCACACATGGGATCTTTCTTTAGACCCATCAGGTGCTGATAATCTAAGCCACAGGCTCACACAGGGCCAAGAGGCTGATTCAGACACATCCCTTTACAACGCACTTAAGCAAAGAGCCACAGGTGATGCCCATTCATTTCCATTTGAAAACTGTTTTCTTCAGGCTTCACAAAAGCGTGGCCTGAGGCAAAGAACTTCCTGACATTCAGGGCAACAGAACAATAGGTAATCAAAAGGCCCTTTGCAGGGTTTCTCAACTGAGACTTTCCAGGTCACACTGATATCTGACTTTTCTGAGATGCTTGCCATTCTCTTCAGCTATCCAGTACATGTCCATGTCACAGTGGTTGGAGGTGGTACATATCCTGGATGCAAATGCATGAACCTATTCTGGAGAGTGGCTAGATTTCAGGAAGAAAACATGAACTTAGGAAAATAGCAGGTGTTGCCCATCGATAAGGCAAGCCCTAGTGCATTCATAAATTGGGCAGGATGAATGCTGGGAAGCTTTCTACTTGACAGGAAACATCCATTGATGCATTCTCTTTTCTAATGTCTACAAGCACGGACACTGTGGGATACACAGACATAGAAACACTCGCCTTGTGAAACAACTTACTAGAAACAGTTCACTCCAAACCAAACAAACCGACTTTCCTGCCTATTCTCAGAACATGAGACAAAACCACAAACACACATCTACACCCACAAAGGCACCTCCTTCCCCAAGTAGGTCTCTCACTCTCCAGAGTATCCTCTGACTGCTGGGCCATACTATGTTCCCCCAATATGGCGTGTCCTGTCTCAGATCTGGTCTCCTTGTCCAACTTTGTGAAGTGTTCAGGAGCCAGCTGTGAGCCACTACCTGCTTTTTCAGGAAAGGCCCCTCTTCAGAGAACTCCTGGCATTTGGCCATCCTCACATCAGTAGGTACCAAGAAAGACTGACTCTGTCCTTGCTAAATTGAAGCAAGTGAGACACTGGGACTGGGACTGAGACTGACTCTGTGTGCCTGGCTTCCTGGATCCCAAGTTCAGAGAGTTCCATTACCAAGGGATTGAGGTGAGGTCTCATCCTTCAGGAACTGAATTAGGTCTCTGCCTTGGCAACCACTTTATCCAAACAGTTGCTTTCAAGCGTACCATGAGAAGGAGGCTTACCCTATTTTCTGTGGCACTTTCACAAATTAGAATGGTATATCAACCATAGGCACCAAGGAACCGCTCTCCACGAAGGCCTGATTTGGTCCATCTTCTTTATATTTGGAAAAGAGCCTTTAGTCCAGGGAGCACTACAGTGAACCTCTGCACTAAAACTATTAGCAAGCACCTGATGGAGGAGGCCTCCATAGGTAAGTGGCTCCTTTATAACATCTGATATCCAGTTAAAGGAGATCTCTTCTGATGACAGAGATGTGGCACGGGGAGGCTCACATATACTTCTGTGCAGAACAGTAACGAGAATCATTCTGTCCTCTGTTCTGTTCTGTAGGGAATTCCTCTGGAACTGTAGAGAGATGGCGATGAGCACGCACGAGCTTCTACCCTGGAGCTTTAGCAAGATGTTGCACTGTTCCCCTGTTTCTGTGTTTAGCCACCGGGTTTCTGTTTATTTGTGTTCTGTGTTCTATTTTTTGTTTTTTTGTTTGTTTGTTTTTGTTCGTTTTGTTGTGTGATTTTGGTGGTAAAAACTTAAGCATATTGGACATGAAAATCAGAAATAAAGAGAGTAAGCCTGACACCCCTTTGGACTGTGTTTTAAGGAACTGCAATGAACTTTATCCCCCTTTGCGAAGCAGGATGATAGAAGCCCCTAGCTGGCTGCCTGGAGCACACCCATTGCAGAGGGAAATGCCTGCTGGGGACCTAAGAACAGAGTATCTCCCAGGTTAACAAGTGAAACTCCTTTAAAACCCCTTGTCCCTCCAGATAAAGAGAGTCACAACTTTGGCAGAGTCCCCTGTGTTTCTCCTTTGTTAGCCAAGCAATAAACCTCCTTTTTTCTTTTTCTCAAAACCCAGTCCTCATTATTAAATTGGTATTAATTGGCTTCAAGGTCAGGAACCAAACTTTAAATTACAAATCTTGTACCCCCCCTCCGCCCCGGAACTTTGTGAGACCTATCTACTGAAATGTTAGGAGATAGAGCATGCTTGGTGTGGAACTGAATCAGAGGAGCTAATCCTGTATGTAAAAGGAGAAACTGAGGGACTCCCAGCAGCTGCCAAAGCCCTGTTGATTCAGGGAATTACCTCCTTCCTTCCCTGCACTGTAAGGATTATGCCACCTCTGTCTTGTTAAAAAAAGAGAAAAAGAAAAAGGTGACACTAAATGCAGTAAAATCACCATGGAGACACTTTATTTTACATTTCAGGTTGCCCCTCTGTGAAAACATCTGGTCCCCTTGTGGGGACAGCTATGGTCCCACTGGTGTATGAGATTTTTCTCTTATCTGCTCTGGTTTAAAGGGTTCTCTCTGACAGCCATAGTCTGGACCTCCTTTTGGTCTGTATTGTGTCTTTCTTTCTGGCCCTTTTAGGCATGTGCAATAATGTGTTGATATTATAAATTGTTTTTTGGGAATGATCTTAGCTGAATGTGTGTCGAAATGATGATGTTTTATTTTAACAATCTGGTATCTGAATGGGTTTTTGAAGCATTGCACAATCTTGCAGTTAAAAGTCGGGTTTAGGTAATTGTTTAGTTTATGATTTCAGATAATTCATGCCAGAGAACTTAAATACTTACAATGGATAACTGAAGAACTCTACTTCCAAGTTGGCAAGAAACTTCCCAATCATACAGTCTTTTTTTTTTCACCAATTTTGAATTGGGTAGCCTGGGAAAATGTCACTGTGTGTACCAGTGCATTAATTTGGACATGGATAGTAAATCATAGTATGGTGTCTGTTGACCAAACAAGATGTAAAGATATAAAATTTTGTGAATTGTATCTTAAACTTGTATCATAATTTTCAACATCCGAACCTGAAAATTATGGTTAAAATGCCTTAGTCCTGAGATGTCTGTTCAGAATAGCAGTTTTTTTCCTGCTCCTTCCAGACCTCAGCCATGACTTATGTTGAAATGCAAATGAAAGAAGCCTGCAAGCTTTGTAGGAGACTGATTTGAGATCTAAGGGAAAAAAAGGTAAATTGTATGGTATTTTCTAATTACTGGCAAGTCATTTTTTCTAGGACTCTTATTTTTTTCTGAGATACTTTATGTTTTTTGACGTCATGATTTTGAGCATACAGACCTAGGTTAATGTTTTTCTGATCAGTTCTATCTTTGACCAACTGTGGACTTCTTGAAACATTGCAATAAAGATTTCACCTGCGAAATGCTACGAGGCCTTTACTGTTATTATGTGTGCACAATTTTGTTATGTGTTGTATGTCTATATATACATATGTCCGTATATCATATATATGATACATAAATTAACATATATAAGGAGTGCTCATAAAATAAAGCGCTCATAAAAACAAATTTTAAAAAGTGGATCCAAAGATCTTTAATTCACGTGATTTAAATGTTTCAATTTAAATTGGATAAAGAGATAAAAACAAATGTCTTTAAATTTAAGCTTACAAAGTTTTCTAGGTGTTCAAACATCTAACAAAATATTAACATCTACAAAATGTCTAATATGCCTTGGCTCTAGTACCTTTCCTTCAACATAAAAATGGTTTACACTGTTCAATACGTTTCTCTAACTTTTTGATAAATAAGTAAAGTAAATTTGATATGGGATTACTCATTCATGAGTACTTTAGTTAGATATCTGATTGATTTACTAAGATCTGTATTTT
Source organism: Callospermophilus lateralis (assembly GCF_048772815.1). Lineage (NCBI taxonomy): Eukaryota > Metazoa > Chordata > Mammalia > Rodentia > Sciuridae > Callospermophilus > Callospermophilus lateralis. Next base: position 307,360 of record NW_027512698.1, read on the forward strand.
TTTTAGTAAACTCTGTATAAGATTGTAAAAATCAGTCATGTGTTAATGAGGCAAAAATTTCTTAAAACATAAGTTTACCCATAACATTGAGTTTATTAAGATTTATGTTTTCTAGAGCAAGCAACCATAAAAATTAAACAACTGATTAAATAAGAACTGTTATTTTAGAGCACTGTACTGCCATTTCTTTAAAAGCCAAACTTGATTAATGTAGAAACATAAATGTAATTGTTATGCTATTAATGTTTTCATATCTTACAGGTATGCAAGTCTGTAAGGTAGAAACCTTAAAAGAGCATTATATCAAGCTGGTGCTCTGAAGTTGTGTGGTAAAAAATATATTGTGGATTTATTTACCTGTTATCAATAAGATATGTAAATTTTTATGTTACTTTTTACATTGGGGAACAATTTAAATGTATTTTTAAGTTAATTAGAGCCTAATCTTTGTAAAGGTTAAAAACTTTCAGCATTTCTTTAATTCATGTTTTAAATGTGATATCATATGGTGTTAGCTAATGTTCATGTGACCTCAAACAATTTATGTAAACTTTGTCAAAAGATATTTAAAAATAAAGATCAGCTTTAGAATTAAAATACTTAAGATTTATAAAGAGCCCTGCCTTACCTGAGATAAAGCTGTGTGTCCCATCTTACTACATGTGAGAATGACTATGAAACATGTAGGTCAGATAATATTTCTTTAAAGTTATGTTAAAAAGTTTTTTTTTTATTGTCAATATTCCTAGGATCTCAAACAGGGGATATAATGTATAACTCAGCCAAAAAATTCAGGGAAGATATTACACGAACTAAGTATTTTTACTTTTGTTAATTTTAGTTTGAAATTTTCTTATAAGTGATCTAAAGATTCCCTGTTAGTGTTTTACAAATGCGTTGCTATAAGAACACAACATGGGTTTATTCAAGATAATAAGTCATCAACTACAATACAGACAGAATAATACAGATCCCAATTAATAAAAAGGTAATTATAAAGTTATAGACATTAAAGCCCAGTAATCTTAATATAAGGCTGTTAAAATTTATTTGCTGGATGTTTAAGATTAGGATTTAAAATTAATGTTAAATGAAAAGGGCCAAGAAAACCAATATTTGGCTCTTGTTCTCTGAGTCAGTCTGAATCCAGGGAACAGGGGACTTCTCTAAAGAGCTTTGCAACTCTGAGCCACATAACCTCCTGATCAGGGAGATTAATGAGACCACTGGAGAACAGAAAGCCAATCAGTGCATTTGTTACAAAGAGGAGAGTCATCATAGAAAGGAGACATCCATGATGCTTCTGAGGGAAGCCAAATGGTCAAGCAAGACCTGGACCCACCTAGCGCAAATGGCACTAGCAGAACTGAGAATCTCTTCTCAAGTTTCCCCAGAATTGACTCCCATAAAAGGTCAGCTGACTGTTAACAATAGATGGAAACAAAAGTCAGTTTGACTGCTTCATCTTAAACACTTAGCAAAGACAGTTAAGACCAAAATACAGCCACTCCTGGCCATATTAAATAATAATAATAATAATAATAATAATAATAATAATAATAATAATAATAAAATTTTAAGGTATGCATTTTATCTTATCCTCCCAAAACAAGTAAGACTGGAGGCTACAAAGAAGGATTTTCACACAGGAATGCCTAATACTTATAAAAAGAGACTATCAAGAAGAGCTGCCACAGGCAGAAGTTTTCAGTTTAAGACCTACAGATATTCCTAACCTACAAAGGTAGGCTTGGTGTTTGCTAGTACGATTATCCAGCCCTGAGTAACAGAATTAAAGGTTTCTCTATTAGACGCAGAGGTCATACTAGTAAAAGGATTTTACAAGATCAGATGACATTAAATTATTAAACTGTGTCTTATTGGGAGGGCCAACTGTAACACTTAAAGTTAAATATTAAGTTGACAGTCCTGATAACTGGGGATATTAAAGACTGGTGAGGGAATGTCTATACAGTGACATGTTCTAGCTGCTGCAACATTTATCCAGTACTCATGGTTGTTGTTTCACTCATAGAAGAACCCATTCACAGATGACTTTACAACCTGTTCTTCCCCAACCTGACTTCAAACCGAACTGACTTCTAAAAGGCAACTCATGTCTCTCAACTGACTTCTAATAGGCAACTCATGTCCCTCACGCCGAGCCCACTTACGTCACCCTGTCTCAGGACAGAAGAAGAAAAAATTAGTGATGCCACTCTTCTTACAACAATGGAGAGAAAGATAAATAGACTATCAATATAAGTAATTAAGAAGGGTAAAATCAGCGAGATCGGTTTTGGGTGAGTTCTAAAAATTTGGAGACTCTTACCTGAGGGATTAAAATTTCCTCAGTGCTCTTCCCATAATCTCTCAAAGATTTGAAAGGGACACAGAGAAAAGGGGGGAATTGTAGACCCAACCTGATCTTTTATTAAAATTGGGAGCCATCATGCCACAAAGCCATGAAAAGATAATTTTGGCTTTACCATTAATTACTTCAAATTCTGAACCTGCGTGGAATGCCTGCCCGCGCCTTGAACTCACACATGCCTGGCTCTCTGACCAGATAGCAGCCCTCTCTGAAACTTTAGTGACACATCATAAATATTTGCCTTCTCTGGCAAGACAACAACCCTCTCTGAGGCTCTAATGGTCCTCATGAATTCTCATGTAAGGACAGCAAAAAAATTGTAAACTACCTTTAGTGTGATGTTTATCAGAGTTCTGTTATCTGTAACCCCCCTTTTGTGTAACTTTCTGGGCTATAAAGCTGGGCTGTAGGAAAGCTGGGGTTGCTGTCTTGTTCCCTTCGTTTTGGGAGGGAGAGGCAGCATGGCCGGTGGAAATAATAAGCTTAATTTTATTTGATTTTAATTTGAGTCAGTGGTCTTTTCTAGCGTCCTGGTCTAACAGGTAAACACTCCAAAAACATGGAGCTCTGCCGGCCTAAAGACTTCTTGAGAAACTTCCTCTGAGTTTGGGCACTTGAAATATATGTTGTTGCAAGGAGATTTAGCTTCCTTTCTAGTGACACCATAAAAGCTGGGTCTGCATCTACGTGACCTGGAGGACATGGTTTCTTGTATTCTAATGAACATGAGGCAGCAGTGCTGAATATTCTATTTGTAGGTAAACTGTGGCCACTTGGTGCTAAGTGTCTCCCCGTGTGAACTGTGAAGCCATTTGGTAATCCTCCACTTTTCGTGGTGTTTCTTGCTGCTGCACTGGTAGTTTGGTATTTGCTTCATGAAATACAATGAGTTCAACTGGGACCCAGTATTAGAGGGAGTTCTGTCACTTGTGGTGGGTCAGGGTCTGCAGGAGAATGCAACAACCAGGCTTCTATCTCACAAAGCTTGCCCATTTGTCCATAGAAATCTGACTCTGAACTTTGCCCGGAAACCTCTCCATATAACAAGAAGGGTCTGCTGGCTGCACCATATCAGTCACAAGCCATTTTGAAGGCAATGGAAAATCCTCCTGGCCACACCACAGCTGTATTATCACACACCTGCCCACCACTGCAAAAGGCCCACTACTCAGCAGGGTCCAACTTACTGGCATCTTTGTTCTACACCATTTTCATGAAATACCGTCAATCATGGCATTCTCTTGTACACTCATGACCAGGAAAAAGACATCCAAAGGTTCTCCAGTGCCACCTGGTTAAGGGAATTTAAAAAATTTTATTGTATTTATCTAGCCATTTTTCATGGATGAAGTTGGAGGCACTGTGGGTTTCAGTTCAGTAGTGAGACACTACCTGCTTTCTCAGGAAAGACCCCTCTTCAGAGCTCTCCTGGAATTTGGCCATCCTCACATCAGTAGTTACCAAGAAAGACCGATTCTGTCCTTGGTAAATCCAAACATGTGTGGCCACTGGGACTGTGACTGGGAATGCCTCTGGGTGCCTGGCATCCTGGATCCCAAGTTCAGAGAGTTCCATCACCAAGAAAATGATATAGGTCACTTCCTTCAGGAACTGAATGAGGTCACTGCCTTGGCAACCTCTTTGTCCTAACAGTTGCTTCCAAGTGTCCCAATAGATGGAGGCTGCCCCTACTTCCTGTGACACTTTCACAAGTAAGAATGGTATATCAAACATAGGCACCCGTGAACAGCTCTCCACACAGGCCTGGTTTGGTCCATCTTCTCTACATTAAGAAGAGATAGACTGCTTCAGACACACCCCTTCATCCTGACCTGTTTTTTTTTTTTTTTTTTTGTCATGAAAGATGACTTTTGCTCTCTCAGGTCCTTCATAGCTTTCTATATCTTCCCCAGGGTTCACTTCTGCATGGACCTTTGAGGTTCTCAGCAGGTGGAAGATCTCTTACATTTCTATATCAGACCAACTCTGTCCTTGCTTTTCTGTAAAGTTAGATTGAGGAAACAAAGTATGGTTAGGGTTAATAACATGTTTGATTTGGGTTAGGAATCATTCTGCTGCATGAATAATGGTATTGGGAACCTGCAATATTTATAAGTATATATAGAGGTGAAATATATGTATGAAAACACAAATCTAGGTAAGATTTGAAGCCCAAAAGGGCATTGGATCCTTGATTGGGATACTTCACTCGGAATTATGTTGTGCACATGTGTCTCAGATAAATCTATACATTATGGCATAGGACCTTGTACCTTGGATAATTGAATGTCGAAGAGAACATCCAGTCAAAAAAGGATAGTTGGTAGGATTAGGAAGATAGTTGGTAGGATTAGAAAAAAAGAGTGAGTATAGGATTTGGACAAAAAGTTCTTTAGCAATAGGGTTTCAGGTGGACAGAAAATGTAAATGTCAGCACATGTGAAGAGTCAGTCACAATGATGAACTGGGGAAAATATGTAGGAAAGCAGATATCATTAGAGACATTAGGAAATCAGGCAAATGATGAAGTGATTGATAGGATTAGACATTTTCAACAGGCTTGAGGTTGAATACATAATCTTAGGAAGAAACAAATATGGAGTCACCAATAGGATTGACATTTGAGAGCATTAGGCAACCTGGACATGGGTGATTTTCATAATCCATACTCACATTCCATTTAGGCTTTGGTACAATTGTAAGTGTGACTTTGCATTTTGTTGACAGAATATATATGTAGATCAGGTGACATGAGTCTTTCTTGCACCATTTCTGGGAGCAATATTTAGAAGAGATATAAATTAGTATTGGGGGCACAAATAGGTGTACCATGTGTGAATATATAATATAACTGATTCCAACTTTAGAAATTGGAATAAATTGATATCTGAAAATACACAGGAAATGTCATATTGACATACATACATTCATTCCAACCAGTTATACATCTAATGGTAATATTAGGGTTGTGGTTTATCATAAAGTGTGTGTGAGTTTTGCTTCAAAATTGATTATGGAAATCGAAAATAATGTGTTTGGAAAGAAGTCTCAATAAATAACCAGTCAAAAGCAAGGAGGAATACATGTGTCCTGAAGCAGGAAGTGATTGAATGTGTTTCAAATGTCTTTAAATTTGTGAACTTGTGGATGAAATGTATATACTATGATGTACAAAAACTGAAGAAATAGTAATGTACCAGTGTTAAATAAAAATGAACGTCAAAATACACATCATGCCCCTTTGGAATCTACTTGCATTGATGTTAAATTGGGTCAGTTACAGTAGAAATATAAGGATTTGTTTGCACCATTCAGTGAAGTGAGTTTTCAGTACTAGAAAACAAATATGTATTTCAGGTGGATGAATATTTCTGAAAATAATCGTATGAAAATTTGATTATAAAACCACATACATGAGCATGAGTGAATTATTTAGGGAGTGTATAATAGGACACATATATTTTATATTTGGAAAAATCTAGACAATATATATATATATATATATATATCTCACAGAGAAACATTAGAAAGTAGCAATATATATGCCAATCAAAATTCATCGTGAAATATATATCATCCACCGATCCAAAAATATTAATTTTACTGAACATGGATTTATGTATAATGTTGTTCAACTAAAAATCTCACTCATAGTTTGAATTTTCAGTTCCAAAAGCGTTTAGGAGGGGTGATCTCTTCTCATACTTTGTTTCTGCTAAGTTAGCCACCTCACAAAAATGTACGTGTGATACCAGGTAGGATTTTTTATGTGCATATAAAAATACATGTGCTGAATTGGCTACAGAAAAAAGGAGACAGAAATTCACATATGTGTTAACTTTAAAAACACATGGAGTACTATTTCAACAAACAATTGACAAGATTTATAACTCCTACACTATATCATGCAAAAGGCAAGACCAACTATACACCATGCCTCCTCTGAACTGCTTGTATTAATATTATGTTTGGGTTATTTGTCTCCATCATATTAGGATTAGTAGTCAGAGTCTATTAGGGTATGGGTTACTGACAGGGATTCAGTATTTCGAATGGAAAATTGGAAAATGAATCCAATGTGTATGTAAATATGTGCTACACAAAAATCTTCCCACTCTCATCCAGAACAATACCTTGACAACACCTTCACCCCATGTAAGACACAATTAGAGGAGAAGAGTTAGAAAATCCATGAATACATATCTGGAATGGAATGCGATCAGGAGTTCACAACCTTGGAAGTGTTAGAGGAGTTTCCAAAAGTAAGGGACAGGGTAAACACTTCAAAAACATGGAGGTCTGTTGTCCTAGAGACTTCTTGAGATACTGCCTGTGAGGTTGGGCACTTGAAATATATGTTGTTGTCACGTGCTTTAGCTTCCTTTCTAGTGAAACCATAAACCTGGGCATCTATGTGACCTGGAGGACATGGTTTCTTATTTTCCAATGAACATGAGACACCAGTGCTGAATTCTCCCTTTGAAGGTAAACTGTGGCCCCTTGGGGCTAAATGTCTCTAGTGTGGACTATGAAGCCATATGGTCATCCTCTATTTTCGTGGTGTTTCTTGGTGCTGCACTGGAAGTTTGGTATTTGCTTCATGAAATACAAGGAGTTCAACGGGGACACAGTGTGTGAGGGATTTCTGTCACATGTGGTGGGTCAGGGTCTGTAGGAGAATAAAAGAACCAGGCTTCTATTCCACATAGCTTGCCCTCTTGAACATAGCAACCTGATTCTGAACAATGTCCTGAATCCTCTCCATGTAACAAGATGCCTTTACATATAAGGGTCTGCTGGCTTCACCATGTCAGTCACAAGCCATTTGGAAGCCAATGGCATATCCACATGGTCCCACCACTGATGTTTTATCACACACATGCCCACCTTTGCTCTTGGCCCACTAATCAGCAGGATCCAACTTTCTGGCATCTCTGTTAAACACCATTTTCATAAAAACCAGTCAATCAAGGCACTGTCTGGTATACTCATTGTTGGGAAAAGTATAAACGGCAGCTATACCCCAGAAAAAAAAACCCAACATGGCGCCTAAGCACTTCTTCTTCCTACATTCTTCTTTTCTGCAGTGGTGCGAAATGTTCCCGCCCGTGTGAACTCTTCTGCTGGCGCCAATTTCAAACCTTGCTGGCCGGGAATCTTAGCACCAATAAGAACTAATTCCTGGGCTCCGGAGCTGATATCTGAAAGAACTTGCCAATAAACGGATTGCCTGCCATTTATCTAAGCCCTCCAATCTCCTCCTTAGTTCTATATAAGCACACAGCTTTTTGCAATAAAATTGGAATTCTCCCGGTGAAGTGCCTTTGCGTGGGGAGTTCTTTCATTCTGGTGCCCCGTGTGAGGATATGGGTGAGCTCTTTCCAACAAGAGCCCCGTCCACTGCTCCACCGTGGCACTCTGCCCTGGTCTGCTCTTTTCAGACGCAGGCTTCCTGCACTCACCACTGATTTGTTGTATGTAAGCCTCCCCTGACCCCGGCTCGCCAACTCCCTTCGGGCTACCGCTGGCTTTGTGACCATGATCGTCTGTCACACTCTAGACGCCTGGTAGGGGGGAGGGAATTCCTCCCACTAAGACCTTTACTGGTTGCAGTGGACCCTCTGGTGATCCGTTTCCCTTTGGGGTGTGAGGCTTCTGAGTTTACATGAGAGGCTCTGTGGTTTTTCCTCCTCTGCTGCTGCTGCCGCTGCTGGCTAGAGTTGCTGTTTCCTGCGGGCCTGCTGTGTCTGGCTGAAGCTGCCTCTCTGCTCGGGGAAAACTGAACTCCCATCCTGGAACTGCATTCTGCTGGAACCGGAGTTCTGTTTTCATTACTTACTTCTTCTGCTACGTTCGAAAACTTTCCTGATGTCAGGTTGCCCGTGGCTCCGAACCCATTGGGTCTCACAGATCGCACTTCACTGGTGACGATCAGGTAGTGCCCTCTGTATTTCCTCATGATGGCTGGTCATTTTGGGGATGCCCACCTGACCCACATTCGCCCTGAGCGCTTCCCGGAGTCCGTTCCAGGCCGGGTTTTCTCTTTGTCTCTCTTGCTTACACTTATTCTCTCTCTCTCTCTCTCTCTCTCTCTCTCTCTCTCTCTCTCTCCATCTCTCCCTGTGACTGTGGACACCTCTTTATCTGTACCTGAAACCTCACCTCTCAAAAGTTTAATAAAAAATCTGGCCACACTCTCCCTCACACCAGACATCAAGCCCAAACTTCTAATCAAATTCTGTACCCAAGATTGGCCTACATATCCACTGGATAATGGCAATCATTGGCCTCCAGAAGGCTCCTTAGATCCAAACCTCCTCTTGGACCATTTTAATTACTGCCAGCATCTGAAAAAGTGGAGTGAGATTCCCTGTATTGAATGTTTTAGCCTTCTCGCACAGCACCCTGTCTCTGCTCCTCCTGCCCTCCCTCTCAGGTCCTTCTTGCTTGCAAACCCCTCTCTTCCCCTAGTTCTACTCCTGACTTCGCAGATTCTTCCTCATTCGACCCAGCAGATCAACCCCCACCTTATCCCCCAGCCCCAACTGACCCTTCTCTCCCGCAAAATCCTCCTCTTCCTCTGCCTGATTCCACGGATCCTCAACCTTCCATTTCATCCCCCTCCCTTCCCCACTCTTCTGCCTGCTCCACCTCCTCCTCTTCCACAGAGACATTCCCTTCCCCTCCCTCTCCTTCCTGTCCACCGCCTGCCTCTTTCAGTCCTCCTGTTATCAGGTCTAAGGGACTCCTTCCCACGCCCAAGACAATCGCACCCCTTCGTGAGGTAGCTGGTCCCAAGGGTGTCATCAGAGTCCACGTGCCCTTCTCCATGTCGGACATTACTCAGCTAGAGAGGAAGTTAGGCTCTTTCACCACTGACCCCACCACTTACATTCGGGAGTTTCAATGGGTACTGCAAGCATATAGCCTCACTCATCATGACATCTACATGCTCTTGGCCAATAAACTTCTCCCCAAGGAAAGGCAATGGTTCTGGGAGCTAGCCCAAGCCCATGCTGATGAAAATCATAGGACCAATCATAACCACCCACAGGCCCTCATGCTGTCCCAGAGCAGGATCCCCTATGGGCTTAGAGTCTAGTGACCTTTTTACATCCTGCCTCTTGGCGGGACTGAAAAAGTCCACCCGCAAGGCTGTTAACTTTCAAAAGATGCAGGAGGTCATTCAAAGGAAGGAGGAAACACCTTCAGAATTCCTGGATAGACTAACCAAGTCCCTTCAGCAGTACACAAACCTCGACCCAGAAACCCCTGATGGCCGTCATGTCTTAATGACATATATTCTGGCCCAAAGCTACCCTTACATTAAAGCCAAGCTTAAAAAGTTTGAACAGGGCCCTGCTACTCCTCAGACCAAAATCCTCACTGTCACTTTCAAGGTTTTTCATGGTAGAGAGGATGAAAGTGAATTCCGTAGGCAGAGGGCTGAAAATGCCAAATTCCAAATGTTGGCCCAGCTCATTCAGAGAAGGCCATCACCATGCCGTCCCAATATGACCCCCCCTGGAGCTTGCTTCAAATGAGGTAAGGAGGGACATTGGACCAGGAATTGTTCTTCGCCGAGGACACCCTACAACCCCTGCGCAAAATGCCATCAAAGTGGACACTGGGGGGCAGACTGCCCAACAACCCAGAAGGAAGGTTGGTCTGCTGCCCAGCAACCCCAGCCTCACCTGGGCTTGGCAGAGGAGGATTGATGGAGTCCTGGGCCTTCCCTCCAGACTATTACCATCAAGAATCAAGAGCCTAGGGTCACCTTCCTGGTGGATGGATGCTTCATTAACTTCCTCTTGGATACTGGTGCCGCTTTTTCGATTTTGAGGGAGTATTAGGGTCCTACCACACCCTCAAAAACTCCTATTGTCAGGGTAGGAGGTAAAAAGATTTTTCCTCAAACCCCCCCCCCCAATCATGTTATATGCAGCGATCCCTTTTGTCCTTCACTCACTCCTTTCTTGTTATGAGCCATTGCCCCATTCCCTTTCTGGGAAGGGACATACTCTCACTATTAAAAGTCACCATTCACTTATCAACCCACACCTCTCCTACCTCTCATTTCCTCATGATATTCCTAGGGGCAGATACACCTCCTTCATGCACTCTCCCACGACTATCTAAACCATTTAACCCTGAGGTTTGGGACACAATTACACCCTTTATGGCTAAATGCAGTTCTATTCATATTGTCTTACGGGACCCTTCAAGATATGTTAGTCAACCACAATATCCACTCACAACCACATTTCTCCTTGGATTAGAACACATCATCCAGGATTTATTATGAAAGGGGTATCTTAGGCCTACACACTCTCCTTTCAACACACCCATTCTGGCAGTTAAGAAACCTAACGTGTCCTACAGGCTGGTTCAAGAACTTCGCCTTGTCAACTCCTCTGTGGACCCCATCCACCCGCTAGTGCCCAACCCTTACACCCTCCTCTCTCAGATCCATGCCACTACTACTCACTTCTCAGTCCTAGATTTAAAAGATGCATTCTTTTCTATTCCCCTGTTCTCAGAATCTCAGGATATCTTTGCTTTTTCATGGACTGACTCTCACACCCGCCATTCTCATCAGCTTACCTGGACTGTCCTCCCACAGGGATTCAGGGATAGCCCCCATCTCTTTGGCCAATTTCTTGCCCAGGACCTCACATCCTTTCACCTGACCTGTCCTGACTCTACTCTACTTCAATATGTCTATGACCTTCTTCTATGTAGTCTTTCTGGAACACTCTCAATCCCACACCGCTCAGCTTCATAAATTCCTAGAAGACAAGGGATATAGGGAGTCTCCCCACAAGGCCCAGGTTTCCCAGTCTTCGGTCACCTATCTTGGTTTTTGCCTTACACCTGTGAAAAAGGAAATAACACTGGATAGGAGGCAACTCCTCTGTGATCTTTCAGTGCCCTATACGAAAGCCAAAATACTATCATTCCTAGGATTAGCAGGTTATTTTAGGGCCTGGATCCCAAATTATTCTCTTCTCTCCAAACCCCTGTATGACCTAGCAAAGGGACCCCCTAGTGAATCTCTTGCCTCCTTTCCCATCTACCACTTCCGCAGGCTTCAGCAACTCCTCTTAAAGGCACCTGCCCTTCACCTTCCAGATCTTTCAAGAACATTTCATCTATATGTCCATGAAAAAGGGGGGCAAGCACTTGGGGTCTTAGGTCAAAACTATGGGCGTACATTTGCACCTGTGTCATATTTGTCCAAGCAACTAGACCCTACCATCCGTGGGTGGGCCCCTTGCTTAAGAGCTCTGGCTACTGGACAAATTTTACACAAAGAAGCCTCTAATCTGACTTTTGGGGCCCCTTGAACTATCCACTCCCCACATCACTTGAAGGATCTTTTAGCTTAAAAGGGCCTTCAAACTCTCCCTACATCCAGATTTCTGTCGCCCCTCACTTCCTTTCTGGAAAACCCTAATATTATTTTCCTCCCCTGCTCTGCACTGAACCCTGCCTCACTGCTCCCAATGACTCCCATGTCTCACATACCAACTCATAATTGCTTGGAAACCTTAGATGATTTCCTCCCCTGTCATTCTTCCATTTCTGAGAGACCACTCAGCAAGCCTGACCTTATCTGGTTTACTGACAGCAGTTCCTTTAGGGAGAACGGAACTCATTACTCTGGATACGCTGTATTTTCAGCCACTGAGATTATAGAGGCCAAAGTTTTGCCTTCAGGAACTACAGACAAGTAGGCTGAACTTATAGCATCCACTCGTGCCTGCCTTCTAGCACAAGGCAAATCCCTCACCCTCTAAACTGATTCAAAATATGTCTTCCATATCTTATTATCCCATGCTGCAATTTGAAAGTAGCGAGGCCTACTTACCACCAAAGGTAATGCGATCACTAATTCAGCTTTTATAACCAATCTAATAGAGGCCACTTACCCACCCAGTTGGGAGTTGTCCATTGTAGGTCCCATCAGAAGGACGGCTTTCTTATCACTGAGGGCAATGCCAAAGCTGACCAGGCGGCACGAATGGCTGCTACCACTTTCAATTATGGCCTCCATGGGGGACATATAATGGCCACTTTAGACAGCTCATCTGAAGCCCCTACGTCTTTCAGTAAGAACAAGAATCTTTTCAAGTTCCTTCATACTCTATTCCTTTCCAATTCTCAGTCTTTGACCCTCTTTTTACAGAGTTTCTTTTCCCTCACCCCCTCTGACAAGCCATGCTACAGAATATAGCCTCTAATTGTCAGATCTGTCAGCGGACCAACCCTCATACTCCTTTAAGGCCCAAACCTTTCCCTTTCCACCAAGCCCGGGGACACATTCCCGCTGCTGACTGGCAGGTAGACTTCACCAACATGCCCACAGTATGGCGCACTAAATACCTCCTTGTCTTTGTGGACACTTTCTCTGGTTGGGTTGAGGCATTTCCCACTTCCAATAAAAAGGCTTCCACTTTAGCTTCAATCTTACTGACAGACATCATCCCCAGGTTTGGTATGCCCACTTCCCTACAATATGACAATGGCCCTGAGTTTACTTCTAGGATCACACAAAAGGTCTCTCAAGCCCTCTCCTTCAAGTGGCATTTCAACTGTCCATATTTCCCCCAGGCTTCAGGGAAAGTGGAAAGGGTAAATCGTATTCTAAAGGAAGTCCTTACCAAATTGACAATGGAATTAAACATAGACTGTTTCAAACTCCTTCCCTTGGCTTTGCTTCGAATCAGAGCTCTCCCTAAGAAACCATCTTTACTGTCTCCTTTTGAGATAATGTATGGAAGACCTCTTATAACCCCTGGGTTGGTCATTTCACAAGGACCTCTCACCCGAGATTTGTCTTTGCCTCTCTTGCTCCATCTCCGCTCGGAACTCTGGAAATATCAGGACTGGCTTCTTCCGGACCCAGTCTTCTCTCCAAACACTCCTCCCTTAACACCTGTTAGTCTAGTCTATTATAATACCCCAGAGGAGAAAGGGACTCTTGCCGCAAAATGGGAAGGCCCCTATCCTGTCATTCTCTTTACCCTTACCGCCGCCAAACTCTCCTTACCAGACAACTGTCTCACTCCCTGGATTCACATGTCTAGGTTGAAGCCACATCACCAGGAGGCCCCACCTGCTGAAGACAGGGCCACCCCAGAGGAACTCCAAGAATCACCTACTGAACCTCCCCTTTACTCCTGCTCTCCACACCCATCTCACCCATTTTAGTTGTGGCTCACACGGTTTTCCTTGCAGCCCAATTCCTCTTAAAGAAGGCACAATGAGCTCTCCCAACACCCTAGTCTTCTCTAACTGCTTGTTTTTTGTGCTCTGCTTATTTTCTGTGCTCTGTCAGGACTGGTCTTTACCCTCCTCACCTACCATGCATTTATTCACTTTTCGGGAACGATACTCAGAACATGGCATGCAGAAGGTCTGCGCAGTGGATGCAACTACTTGCTTCATCCACAACTGCACCTCTATTTCCCTAAAATTGTCACCTTCAAGGACCTTCGTCCCTGGTAGCTGAAACTGGCCTTTCATTTGCTTCCTTTTTGATCAAACAAAAGACTATTGTCATTGGTGGCCTGAGATATATAATGGGTGCCCCTATTGGTCATGCATGTTCCATGATGAACGTGGTAGCTATTCTTACCACTCATTTGGTTACCCTGAAGGGTGGACTTCTAGTTACATAAAGTGGCATAAAGGCTCTTCATCCAGTAACAATGGATGGTATACTTTAGATAAACCTGACCCCAAGGCCAAACGATGGGGCTATGTTGAGTTTGCTGTCTATGCTCGGACAACCTCAGTCAGACCCACAGGGTGGATGACTATTGGCCGCACCCTGATTACGCAACCTAAGGCAACCATCCAGGTAGTCGAACACATTAAGGACTCAGAATGAAAACTTCGAGATCATATCCATAGCTCATCCAAAAAGGATTCAGAGCCTTCAACCCTCTCAGGTCCCCCTCCCACATGGCTCAATTTGCTACACCAAACTTTTTGATTATTAAACTCCACCCCTCTTTCTGTGCCTACTTCTCAGTGCTTTCTCTGTGCTTCACTTAGTCGTCCACTTCTAGCAGCAGTCCCATTAGCGGCAGGAAATATTCCAGCAAAACCCTACAATTTCTCTAAAAAGGACAACCCCTACATGTGACACGTATCCCACTGTGGGAAAGTTATTCCACCAATACATTATTTCCTTTCATCTGTTTCCACCTGCCAATAATGAATCCTTTACCCATTTGTTCCTTGAGCTACAGCACTCCATAGAGCCCTGTGTTTATGCAACCTGGACATTTCCTCTGGTGTAATGGTTCTTTAAGTACCTCAACCATCAATGTCTCTGGCGCCTGTTTCTTGGTTACTGTAGTTCCTCAGCTATCTTTGTATACTCCCACCGAATTCTGACAGTTGGCCCTACCTTCCCGCACCCGTAGGGTAGTCTTTCTGCCGATTCTGGTAGGCCTCATTTTAACAACCTCAGTGACGGGTCTCAGACTCTCTGGTGGAGCTATAGGTCATGCTCTATGGGATCCAATGACCTTCAACAAAAACTGCAGGAAACACTCAATACCATGGCTGAGTCTCTGGGTTCCTTGCAGCGGCAGGTTACTTCATTGGCACAAGTGGCTTTACAGAACCAAAGGGCAATTGATCTTCTCACTGCAGAAAAAGGGGTTACATGCCTATTCCTCAGAGAGGAATTTTGCTATTATGTTAATGAATCTGGGCTAATAAAAAAAATGTTGTTAAATTGCAGGAATTATCGACCCAATTGCTCAAACCTACCTCCTCCAATCCCATAACGGGGTTCTTCCAATCCTATCTTGCCATGTACTTACTACATATCTTGGGTCCCCTTATTTGGATGCTCCTTTTTTGTGCTCTCTTGCCCTGCATAATGAAGTGCCTTCAAACCCAACTGCATAAAATTCCTAATCAAACTTTCAACCAGCTTTTGCTTAGTCACTACCAGCCTCTGATGACCGATGAATCCCCAACATCTCCAAGAGAACAGTTCACTCAGTGATGAAGCTCACTACCAGGCACGATGGAATGCAACGGGTATTAGACAGCGGGAGACAACGAGCTCGGAGAACCTCTTAATCTGCCATCCTGGATTCATAGTCTTTACCACCTTCTAAGCTTTCTCATGGCCCTTGGCCTCTTCTATGTCAGTCCCCCCACATGGAACTTCTGCCAAAAATTGACATTTGCTTTAATTTTTATCTTCATTCTGTTTTTATTCTCTCTGATCTTCTTCAGGTGCTGGCGACACCATGTCCAGGCAATGCTTCCAGTATTTCCTTGAGTCTCTGTTACAGGACCAGTGGCTGATACCAACAATCTCTTCCATCCAGGACTGGTTCCATGCCATCGACATCTTTGGCTTCAGGGAACATTCATTGACTTCACCCCTATGAAAATAGCTGTCTATAGCCACTGGGTTTTATTTCTGGCTGCCATGATATCCCCATACCTGCCCCCTGAGCATTCCTCCACTTCTCTTTCTAGGCCCCACACCAGCCCCACACAGCAGGAAGCAGCCAGATCTGACAAACGACGCCCCACTTCCTAAGAAAATAAAAAGGGTGGAATGTTGGGAAAAGAATAAATGGCAGCCATACCGCAGAGAAAAACCCCAACATGGCGCCTAAGGACTTCTTCTTCCTACCTTCTTCATTTCTGCAGTGGTGCAAAAAGTTCCCGCCCTTGTGAACTCTCCCGCCAGCGCCAATTTCAAATCTCGCTTGTGGGGAACCTTAGCCCCAATGAGAACTAATTCCTGGGCTCTGGAGCTGATATTTGAAAGAACTTGTCAATAAACGGGTTGCTGCCATTTATCTAAGCCATACCATCTCCCCCTTAATTCTATATAAGCACACAGCTTTTAGCAATAAAATTGGAATTCTCCCGGTGAAGTGTCATTGCGTGGGGAATTATTTCACTCATGTTCAGCAACAGGATATCCAAAGGTTCTCCAGTGCCACCTGGTAATGGGAATTTCAGAAATTTGATAGTATTTATTTAGCCATTTTTGAAGGATGAAGTTGGAGTCACTGTGCGTTTCAATTAATGCAGGAACCATTATGTGGTGAGGAAGCTCATTTAAATGAAATCTCTGGAGAAATCTCACAGGCAAGGCTTCCCAAAAAGTGGCCAAAAGGTCACATGAAGCCAGGATCATTGAGGTCTACAATATGAGTTCCATTTGTGTTTAGACTCTCAATTATGGCTGCCAAGTCTTTCAAAATAAAATCATGTGATATCCTGGCTGAGATTCTCACTGCACTGTGGAAAGACACCCTGGCCCTCGATCTCAGTTTTCAAGGGCGCATCTCATGCGTGGCCTCCTAAAATCCCAACACATTTCATGGCAATACTTCTTTGAGGTAAATTCCAGAACTCAGTCTCTAAGAGGAATCATGCCAGAATTCAAGCCCAGGTGGATCCAGTTATCTCTTCCAACCGCCAAACAAATGACCACAATTAAAACCAAACACTCCCACATGGCCCTCATCTTCTTCCATATAGACACTTATCATAACCTCTGGCTGGAGTTTTTCATGAGGGGTGCAGCCCAAGACAGTGTCAAAAATAAGCTCCCTTGCCCCTCATTTGCCTAAAGTCAAGGTGGCCTGGACACCCATCCGGTGAACCAGGAGTGATCAGATAGGCCAGCTGTTAATACTGCTCTGCATCTCCAATTTGAGGCCTACTGACTGTCAGTTATAGATTCTTTATATGATTTGGAGCCATGAGAAAACCCAAAAACCTATGGGTTAGCCTCTGCAGGGCTGTGCATAACTCATTTGACCCAAAGGATCCGTATTCTCACTTGATGGTGGTCAGGAACCTTACAAATGAATGCGAGAGACTTCATTCACAATAATTGCTCTTTTGGCCATTTTGGTTTTGGATGCACACATGGGATCTCTCTTTACATCCATCAGGTGCTGAGAATCTAAGCCACAACCTCACACAGGGCCAAGAGGCTGATTCAGACACATCCCTTTCCAAAGCAATTAAGCAAAGAGCCACAGGTGATGCCCATTCATTTCCATTTGAAAACTGTTTTCTTCAGGCTTCACAAAGGGGTGGCCTGAGGCAAAGACCTTCCTGACATTCAGGGAAACAGAACAATTGATAAGCAAAAGGCCGAAAGCATGGTTTCTCCACTGAGACTTTCTTGGTCACACTGATATCTGAGTTTTCTGAGATGCTCGCCATTCCCTTCAGCTATCCAGGACATGGCAATGTCACAGAGCTTGGAGGTGGTACATATTTTGGACACAAAACCATGAGACTATTCTGGAGAGTGGTGAGAATTCTGGAAGAAACAGGAACTTAGGAAGGTAGCAGGTGTTGCCCATGGATAAGGCAAGCTGCAGTCCATTCATAAATTGGGCAGGATGAATGCCGGGAATCTTTCTACTATACAGGACATATGAATTGTTGCATTCTATTTTCTAATGTCTACAACCACGGACACAGTGGGATACACAGAAATAGAAACACTTGCCTTGTCCAACGACTTACTAGAAGAAGACCACTCCAAATCAAACAAACCGTCTTTCCTACCTATTCTCAGATCATGAGACAAAACCACAAAATCACACCCACCCCACAAAGACACCTCCTTCCCCCATGTAACTCTGTGACTATCCGGAGTTTCCTCTGAGTGGTGGGCCATACTATGTTCCCCCAAAATGGCCTGTCCTATCTCAGATCTGGTCTCCTTGGCCAACTCTGTGAAGTTGTCAGGAGCCTGCGGTGAACCACTACCTACTTTCTCAGGAAAGGCCCCTATTCAGAGCTCTCCTGGTATTTGGCCATCCTCACATATGTAGGTACCAAGAAAGACTGACACTCTCCTTGGTAAATTCAAACAAGTGAGCCTACTGGGTCTGGGACTGGACTGGCTCCGGGTGCCTGGCTTCCTGGATCCCAAGTTCAGAGAGTTCCATCACCAAGGAAGTGAGGTAGATCACTTCTTCAGGAACTGAATGAGGTCATTGCCTTGACAACCACTTTGTCCTAACAGTTGCTTTCAAGAGTCCCATGAGATGGAGGCTGCCCCTACTTCCTGTGACACTTTCACAAGTTAGAATGGTATATAAACCATGGGCACCCGGGAACAGCTCTCCACCTAGGACTGTTTTGGTCCATCTTCTCTACATTAAGAAGAGAGAGGCTGATTCATACACATCCATTCATGCTGACAAGGTTGTTTGCCATTGAAGATGACTTTTCTCTCTCAGGTCTTTCGTAGCTGCCTACATCTTCTCAAGGGATCATTTCTGCATGGACCTTTGATGTTCTCAACAGGTGGAACATGCCCTACATTCCTGTATTTTAAGAGCAACCCTGTCCCTGCTGTTCTGTAAAGTTCGATTGAGTGAACAGTGTATGGTTTGGGTTAGTAACATGTTCAATTTGGGGTTAGGAATCCTTCTGCATGACGAATAATGGTATTGGGAAACTATGATACTTACAAGAATATATAGGTGAAATATAAGTATAAAAACAGAAATCTAGGGAAGATATGAAGTCCAGAAGGGCATTGGGCCCTTAATTGGCACACTTAGCTTTGAATTATTTTCTGCAAAAATGTCTCAGATAAATCTATATACAATGGCATAGGAGCTTGTACCTTGGATGATTGAATGTCGAATAGAACACCCACTCAAAAAGGGATTGTCGGTAGGATTAGAAAGATAGTCAGTAGGTTTACAAAGAAGAGTGAGAATAGGATTTAGACCAAAAGTTCTTAAGCAATAGGGTTTCAGGTAGACAGTGAATGTAAATGTCAGCACAAGTGAAGAGTCAGTCACAATGATGAACAGGGGAAAATATGTAGGAAAATAGATATAAATAGAGACATTACTAAATCAGGCAAAGTATAAACTGAGTGATAGGATTAGACATTTTCAACAGGCTTGAGGTTGAATATATAATCTTAGAAAGAAACAAAAATGTAGTCACCAATAAGATTGACATTTGAGAGCATTAGGCCACCTGGACATGGAAGGTTTTAGTAATCCATGCTCACTTTCCATTTAGGCTCTGGTACAACCTTAAGGGTGACCTTTGGTTTTTTTGTCCAGAATATTACTGTGATAAAATGTATATATAGATCAGGTGACATGAGTAATTCTTCCACCATTTTTTGAGGAATATTTTGAAAACGTATAAATTAGTATTGAGGGTAAAAATAGGTGTACCCTGTGTCTATGAATATAGAGATAATGCATGAATAGACCATACAGTTAATAAATAATATAACTGGTTCCACTTTAAATAATGTATTGAATTGATATCTGAAAATACATAAGAAATCATATATTGATATATAATCATTCATAACAACTAGTTATACGTCTAATTGTAATCCTAGGGTTATGGTTTACCATGAAGAGTGAGTGAGTTTTGCTTCAAAAGTGATTATGGAAATCAAAAATAATGTGTTTGGAAAGAAGTCTCATGAAAAGACCAGTTTGAAACATGGCGGAACACGTGTTTTCTGAAGCAGAAAGTGATTGAAAGTGAAATAAATGCCTATAAATTTGTGAACTTGTGGATGAAATATATATCCAATAATGTGCATAAACTGAAGAAATAGTAATGTACTAGTTTTCAATAAAAATGAACTTCAAAATACTTATCATGTCCCATAGGAATCTACTTGCATTGATGTGAAAATGGATCAGTTACTGTAGAAATATTAGGATTTATATGCACCATTCACTGAAGTTAGTTTTCAATACTAGGAAAAAAATACGTATATCAGGTGAATGAATATTTCTGAGAATAATCTTGTGAAAAGTTGATTATAAATCCACATACATAATCATGAATGAATTTAGGGAGTGTATAATAAGACACATATATTAAATATTTTGAAATATCTGGAGAGAATATATATATATATATATATATATATATATATATATATATATATATATCCACACACAGATTTTAAAAATTAGCAATATATATGCCAATCAAATTACACCGTGAAATATGAATCATCCACAGATCCAAAAATATTCATTTTACTGGATATGGATTTATGTATAACTTTTTTCAACTAGGAAGCTCACCCATAGGTTTAATTTTCAGGTCAAACAGCGTTTAAGAGGAGTGATCTCTTCTCACACTTTGTATCTGCCAAGTCATGTAACTCACAAGAATGTACGTGTGATACCAGGTAGGATTCTATATGTGCATATAAAAATACATGTGCTGAATAGAATACAGAGAAAGGGAGACAGGAATTCACATATTTGTTAACTTTAAAAGCACATGGAAAACTATTTCAACAAAAAATTGACTAGATTTATAACTCCTACCCTATATAATGCAAAAGGCAAGTCCAAGTATACAACATGCCTCCTCTGAACTGCTTGTATTTCTATTCTGTTTCCGTAATTTTTCTCCATTATATTAGGATTAGTATTCAGAATCTAGCAGGGCATGTGTTAGTGTCAGGATTCAGTATTTCAAATGTAAAATAGAAAAATGAATCCAATGTGTATGCAAATATGTGCTAAACAAAATCTTTCCACTCTCATCCAGAACAATTCCTTGACATTTTTTTCGCCCAAAGTAAGACACAATTAGAGGAGAAGAGTAATAAAATCTGTGAATAATATGCTCAGGAGTTTACAACCTTGGAAGTGGTAGAGGAGTTTCCCTAGTATGGGACAGGGTAAACACTCCATAAACATGGAGCTCTGCTGGCCTAAATACTTCTTGAGAAACTGCCTCTGAGTTTGGGCACTTGAAATATATGTTGTTGTCAGGAGCTTTAGCTTCTTTTTAGTGAGACTATCAAAGCTGTGTCTGCATCTATGTGACCTGGAGGACATGGTTTCTTATTTTCCAATGAACATGAGGCAGCAGTGCTGAATTCTCTCTTTGTAAGTAAACTGTGGCCACTGGGGGCTAAGGGTATTCCCATGTGGACTGGGAAGCCATTTGGTCATCCTCCACTTTTCGTGGTGTTTCTTGCTGCTGCACTGGGACTTTGGCATTTGCTTCATGAAATAAAAGAAGTTCAACTGGGACACAGTTCTGGAGGCAATTCTTTCATGTGTGGTTGGTCAGGGTCTGCAGGAGAATGCACCAACCAGGCTTCTATCCCACATAGCTTGGCCCCATGTCCATAGTAACCTGATTCTAAACATTGCCCGGAAACATCTCCATATAACCAGAAGCCTTTACATGGAAGGGTTTGCTGGCTGCACCATGTAAGTCACAAGCCATTTGGGATCCAATGGCAGATCCACATGGCCCCACCACAAATTTTTTATCACACACCTGCCTACCACTGCTCTAGGCCCACTACTCAGCAGGTTCCAACATACTGGCATCTCTGTTCTACACCATTTTCATGAAACCCACTCAATCAAGGCACTGTCTTGCATATTTACGATCAGCAACAGGACATCCAAAGTTTCTCCAGTGCCACCTGGTCATGGGAATTTCAAAAATTTCATGGTATTTATCTAGGCATTTTTCAAGGATGACGTTGCAGGCACTGTGGGTTTCAATTCATTCAGGAACCTTTAAATGGTGAGGAAGCTCATTTCAGTGAATGCTCTGTAGAACTCTCACAGGCAAGGCTTCCCAAAGAGTGGCCAAAATGTCACATGAAGCCAGGCCTATTGAGGTCTACAATGTGACGTCCATGGGTGTTGTGACTCTCAACAATGGCTGGCAAGTCTTTCAGAATTAAATCATGTGATCTTCTGGCTGAGATACCCAGGGCTCTGTGGAAAGCCACCCTGGGCCTAGATCTCAGTTTCCAAGGGTGATTCTCATGGGTGGACTCCTAAAATCCCAACAAAATTCATGGCAATACTTCTCTGAATTCAGTCTCTAAGGGGAATCACACCAGAGTTCAAGCCCAGGTGGTCCCAGTCATGTCTTCCAACCGGACACAAATGACCAAAATTAAAACCAAAACCCTCCCATATGGCCCTCATCTTCTTCCATATAGACACTAATCACAACCTCTGGCTGAAGGTTTCCATGAGTGGCGGAGTCCAAGAGAGTGTCCAAAATAACTCCCTTGCCCCTCATTGGCATAAATTCAGGGTGGTCTGGACACCCTTCATGTGAAACAGGAGTGATCAAATATGCTAGACGTTAATACTTCTATGCTTCTCCAATTTGTGGAAAACTGAGTGTCAGGTATATATTTTTATGTGATTTGCAGTCATGAGAAAACACAAGCTCCTCTGCAGGTCTTTGAAGAACCCATTTGACCCAAAGGATCCCTATTCTCACTTGATGGAGTTCAAGAACTTTAAAGAGGAAGGCGACAGACTTCATCCACAAGGACTGCTTTTTGGCCATTTTGGTTTTGGATGCACACATGGGATCTTTCTTTACATCCACCACGTGCTGAGTATCTAAGCCACAACCTCACACAGGGCCAAGAGGCTGATTCAGACACATCCCTTTTCAAAGCAATTAAGCAAAGAGCCACAGGTGATCCATATTCATTTCCATTTGAAAACTGTTTTCTTCAGGCTTCACAAAGGGGTGGCATGAGGCAAAGACCTTCCTGACATTCAGGGCAACAGAACATTAGGTTAGCAAACGGCCCAAAGCAGTGTTTCTCCACTGAGACTTTCCTGGTCACACTGATATCTGAATTTTCTGAGACGCTCGCCATTCCCTTCAGCTATCCAGTACATGGCCATGTCACAGAGCTTGGAGGTGGTACATAACTTGGTCACAAAATCATGAGCCTATTCTGGAGAGTGGCCAGAATTCAGGAAGAAAACAGGAACTTAGGAAGATAGCAGGTGTTACCCATCCATAAGGCAAGCCGCATTCCTTTCATACATTGGGCAGAAAGAATTCTGGTAAGCTTTCTACTAGCCTGGACACATCCTTTGATGCATTCTCTTTTCTAATGTCTACAACCATGGACACAGTGGGATACACAGACATAAAAACACTCGCCTTGTCAAATCACTTGTTAGAAATCGTCCACTCCAAACCAAACAAACTGCCTTTCCTACCTATTCTCAGAACATGAGACAAAATCACAAACACACACTCACACCCACAAATTCACCTCCTTTCCCAAAGTAGGTCTCTGACTATCGGGTGTGACCTCTGACTGGTGGGCCGTACTATGTTCCCATCAAATGTCCTGTTCTGTCTCAGATCTGGTTTCCTTGGCCAACTCTGTGAAGTTGTCAGGAGACAACGGTGAGCCACTTCCTGCTTACTCAGGAAAGGCCACTCTTCAGAGCTTTCCTGGCATTTGGCCATCCTCACATCAGTAGATACCAAGAAAGACTGACTCTGTCTTTGGTAAATCAAAAGAAGTGAGACCACTGGGAGTGGGCCTGGGACTAGATTTGTGTGCCTGGATGCCTGGATCCCACGTTCAGAGAGTTCCATCACCAAGAATGTGAGGTGAGGTCACTTCCTTCAGGAACTGAATGAGGTCAATGCCTTGGCAAGCACGTTGTCCTAACATTTGCTTCCAAAGGTCCCATGAAATGGAGGCTGTCCCTAATTCCTTTGACACTTTCACAAGTTAGAATGGTATATCAAACATTGGTAACCGGGAACAGCTCTCCACAGAGGCCTCGTTTGGTCCTTCTTCTCTACATAAAGAAGAGAGAGGCTGATTCAGACACATCCCTTCATGCTGACCAGGTTGTTTGCAATGAAAGATGACTTTTGCTCTCTCAGTTCCTTCATAGGTGCCTACAACTTCTCTAGGGATCATTTGCGCATAGACCTTTGAGTTTCTCAGCAGTTGGAAGATCCCCTAAATTCCTGTATTTTAAGACCAACTCTGTCCTTGCTCTTCTCTAAAGTTAGATTGAGGGAACAGTGTATGGTTACGGTTAATAACAGGTTTGATTTGGAATAGAAATCATTCTGCTGGATGAATAATGGTATTGGGAACCTGCGATATTTTCAAGAATATATAGGTAAAATATATGAATCTGAAAACAAAAATCTAGGTAAGATTTGAAGCCCAGAAGGGCATTGGGCCCTTGATTGGGTATTAAGCATAGGACCTTGTAACTTGGATGATTGATTTTCAAAGAGAACTTCCAGTCAAAATGGATAGTCAGTAGTATTAGGAAGATAGTCGGTATGTTTATAAAGGAGAGTGAGTATAGGATTTGGACCAAAAGTTCTTTAGCTATAGGGTTTCGGGTATTGAGTGAATGTAAATGTCAGCACATCTGAAGAATTAATCACAATGATGAACTGGGGAAAATATGTAGGAATGCAGATATCAATAGAGACTTTAGGAAATCTGGCAAAGTATAGTTGGTAGTGAAATGTTAATAAAATAGATTCTTGTCACTTCCTGTTTTTCTGTATGCTTAATAAAACACTGTTGAAATCTTGAGAAGTGATTTCTAATCTTTTTCCCAGAATGTGCTGTCCCCAACTGCCAAACTTCAGAATGTACTCCCTCACCCAGTTGCACGCAAACTGCTCACCCGCCCAGGCCCATCAATAAACTTTTCTCCCTGCCCTCTTCAAGGAAAGTATATAAGCTCTGCTTAAGCTGTTCTCAGGGTTCTCTGCTCTATTCAAATGAGCTCTGAGCCCCAGCATGCTGGACCCCCAATAAACCCTTTGTTTTTGCATGAGAGAGTCTCTTGGTGGTCTCTTCCCCCAATGCTCTTCCGATATTTATATATGGAGGTTCCACCGAAATCCAGCAGTGGTGAACGAGAGACCCCAATGGGCTACTCTCAGGGTAAGTAAGGCACCTCTTTCTGGTTTCAGGTTTCAGGTTAGGGCTTGGCAAAATGGCTGTCGATGAAGTGTGTGAGCTCTCTTTGATGGTGGCTGGCAGACGTGTCACAGAGCCACAAGCCAAGTCCCTGGGGGACGCCACAGAGGACTCGGGAATCGAGGAATAATAGTCTCCTCGACTCAGTGATACTTTGTTTCAGATTCGGTATTGCCAGCCCATCGAGTTTTGCCACCTGCTCAGTCTTGGTCTCAGTGTTGGACGTCCATTGCCTGTCTTTATTGTTTTCTCTTGTCTGTGTCCTGTGTCGTTGCTTTTACTGTTTGTGTATCTTTCATTATGGGACAGATCACTTCAATGCCTCTGTCCCTGACCCTTGATCTATGGACCAAAGTCCGCTTAAGGGCTCAGAATGTTTCTTTTTCAGTAAAACGCTGGACCTGGCAGACTCTGTGTGCCACAGCATGGCCCACCTTTGGATTCTGATGGCCCCTAGAAGGATCTTTCTACTTCCCACTAATTTAAAAAGACAGAGATATTGTCTTACAGCCAGGGCCACATAGCCATACTGATGAACAGGAATATACCTTAACTTGGCAGGACCTCTGCAAATCTCCTCCTCCGTGGGTGAAGCCTTTCCTTGCTGTGTCCCCGTTCCTACTCCTTCCCCCACAATCTCTCAACCCCTCTGCTCCTCCTCCTCCTCCACCCTCTGTTCTCCCTGAGTCACAAGATTTGACTCTACTGGACTCTCGTTCCCCTCCTTATCTTCTACCCTTGTCCCACAACCCCCAACACCCTCTAAGTGATTCTCCAGCTGCTGACTCAGCCTCTCCGCAATTGGAGGAAGCTAAGCCAGCCCAGGGCCCTCCAGATAACTCCCCTGCATCACACACAGCCCCTCCTCCCCTGGAGGAAGCTGGAGTTGCTAAAGGAACTCGCTGGTGGCAAATGATTGAAAACCCTGGAACTCCCGTGTTGCTTCCCTCCATCCCTAAGGACCAATGATTGACGATGGCCATAGGGAAAAAATGCAAGCCTACCAGTATTGGCCTTCTCCTCTTCAGACCTATATAAATGGAAAAATAACAATCCTCCTTTTACCGAGGACCCAACCTGGCTCTCAGGTCTGGTGAAGTCATTAATGTTTTCACACCAACCTACTTGAGATGACTGCCAACAACTCCTAGGGACTCTCTTCATGACAGAGGAACAAAAGAGAATCCTCCTGGATGCTAGAAAAAAGTATCCTCGGACCAAATGCGTGACCGACAAAACTTCCCAATATATTCAAAGCCGGCTTTCTCTTGAAACGACCCAACTGGGACCCCAACACCTTTGAAGGTAGGGAGCATCTGTCCACTTATCGCCGGGCTCTAATAGTGGGTATCTTAGTGGCCACTAGGTGACCAACTAATTTGGCCAAGGTAAGAGAGATTATTTAAGGGCCTGATGAATCTCCCTCTATGTTCCTAGAGATAATTATGTAGGTATATAAGAGACATACTCCTTTCGATCCTCAGGCAGAAGATCAAAAGGCATCTGTCACAATGGCCTTTATTGGGAAAGCTGCCCTGGATATTAAAAGAAAGTTACAATGCTTAGATGGATTACAAGATATGACTTTGAGGGATTTAGTCAGAGAACCCGAGAAGGTATACTTTAAGAAAGAAACTGAGGAAGAGAAGGGAGCTGAGTGAGGATAAAAGAAACAAAAGACAGACTAAGGCATTGACTAAGGTCCTGGTCACAACAACTAATAGGCCAGAAACTAAGAAACAGAGAGACAGGAAGGGATACCTGGGCACACACTAGAGTCCACCCCTGGCCTCAGATCAATGTGCCTACTCTAAAGAAAAAGGACACTGGGCCAAAGAGTGCCCTAGAAAGAGACAGCCATGCCAGCCAGATATTCTGACTCTGGAGTAATACTAAGAAAGTCCGGGCTCAGATCCTCTCCCTGACCTCAAGGTAACTTTTGAAGTGGAGTGGAACACAATAAACTGAAGTAGATGCAGGGGGAATATACTCAGCCCGTAAGGCCCATTGGGCCCTCTACCGAATAAAAGGTCTCTAATTCAAGAGTCTAACAGAAGTAAATATCGGGCTTTGACAACTACGAGGACCATGGACCAGGGAAAAGGAAAAATCCATCACTCCTTCCTAGTAATCCCTGGCCACATTGATAGGCAGAGTTCTGCTCACCAAGCTCTGGGCCAAAATAACTTTTAACCCTGAAGGCCCCCAAGTGGAATTTTTTAATCCTTCAGTAACTACTCCTATAATCATGGCTCTAACTATGTCAGTAGCAAATGTTCATCAACTCACTCACCTTTGTTCAAAGAAACTGCATTCATTCGTGAAGGATCAAGAACACAGTTTTCCACTAACCTACTCACAGCAAAAGGAAATAACTGAATGGGTAACAAAAGCCTGTCAGGTCCATTAATTGGTTAAAGCTTACACTTCCAAGCTTCCTGCAGGAAAGCACCTATGAGGAACCAGACGAGGACATTTCTGGGAAGTGGACTTTACTGAAATTAAGCCAGTAAGGTATGGACTTAAATAACTCCTAGTCTTTGAACATACATTTTCAGGATGTATTGAAGCCTTCCCCACACACACAAAAAAAAAAAAGAAATAAAAAAGAAGAAAAAAGAAACATTGCAAATGGTTGTAAAGAAGATCCTGGAAGATATTTATTCTCCCCTTGACGACCAGTAGTCTTAACCCTCATCAGCCCCTTAAGCTGCGATGGCTGATCACAAATCCTACTGGACACGAAGTATGGCCTATCTCGAATACAGCCAGCTTACGAACCTGGTGGCCATCTCTCCACCCAGTCATTTGTCAGCTGGCTATAGGTCTTTCCTATTGGGATATCCCTGATTAACAGGATCCCACTAAAATTCCATTAAATCCTTTCCGTACCATAGATAATGGAAACAAACATTATAGATGTAGGGACACGTGAGCCAGATGCAGGTTGGCTAGCCTAGATTACTATGTTTGCCCGGCAGACTATCAAAGCCACAAACAGTCACGGCTGTGGGGGGGGAGAGCAGACTTCTATTGTAAGTCATGGGGATGTGAGCATACAGGGACTGTCAGTTGGAACCCAAACTCCTCATCAAATTCTGTACACAGCATTGGCCATATTACGAATTAGATAAACAAAACCGATGGCCCCCAGAGGGGTCTCTAGATCCTCAAATTCTGTGTGACCTTTTTAACTTCTGCAAGTGCTCAAAAGGGTAAAAGGAGATTCCGCTATGTGGAGGCCTTCTCTCTCCTTTGCTCACATCCTGAACTATGCTTCTCCAATAGATGCTCACCCTCAGCCTTGTGCTCTAGACTCTCTGCTGTCACTCCCACCTCAGCAACTTGATTTCTCCCCTCCAATATCTAGATCAAAAACCCAAATCTCGACTGGTTCTCAGACCATTGCTCCCTTGCTGAGGTTGCAGGTACTGAGGTACCACTCCATTCACTCACTCCTCTCCTCTCCTGTCAGTGCCCGCACCGGGTCCCACCCAGTCCTCTTACCACCTAATGCAAAGCTCAAACCCGCTGAGAAGAATCCTCAGACCCTAATACAAGATGTAATGAAAATGGCCTTTAATGTTGCTTTGTCATCACTAAAAACAGGTTACTAAGAATTTAAAGTCCCTCACAGGCTTCTTGGAATCTCACTCCCGTCTCCCCCTCTGTTCTATCTGTTCTACTGCTCAAGTTTTTGTTGCTATTAAGATCCCAAAGCCCTCTCCCAATATTCTTTTACATCTCTCCTTCCTCATTCTCAGATCCACAGAGCTGCTCTTATGCCTGCCTTCCAAATTTTCCCCCTCTGTACCAGGCCCACAGAAAAGTCTTAACTGACCTTCTCCAGAAGTCTTCACCATGGCTGATTTAGGACTTTCAGCAAAAGAGTCCCTATAAAAGAGTTCACTGTAGATAAACTTCCTATTTTTGTGTTGCCCTGTCTCCTTGGCAACTGGCTAAAAAATTCAGCACTTCTGATCTAGACACACCCTTACTAGTTTTTCACAAAATATTTGGAAAAAAGTCCTCTGGCCTTGAGCTGGGGCTTCCCAGAGATGGCTACATTTCTAAGATAAAGAAGTTACAAACTGGGCTGTATGGAAACAGCTGGAAGGGGGGAAAAAAGAAAGGGAAGACACCCCCACCCAGGTGTCCTTGAAAAGTTAACTTGCCCAAACTGAGGAAAAAACAGAAACAAAAACTGCTTTTTGTGAACTTCTGCAGATGTGAACTTCTGAGCCCCTTCCCTTACGTGTTGGGTACAAAATTCTGAAACTACGTAACTTGGGTTTCAGGGGATTAATTGATTACAACAGAAGCAATGCCCTCTGAATCTGGTTGAAACCAAAAAAGACTGTTTCCGTGTCTTTGGTGCTATCTTAGGTGCCTTGCCTTGTCCGTCCCTACAACAGTATAATTCTATATACTTAAACATTGTTTATGTTTTCATGAAATGGTCAACAGATGTGATTAATTGTGAAATGGTGCAGATGTTTCCCAGAGTGCTCTATCATGACGCAGGTTCATCTGAAGATCAAAGAGGGGGACATACAACCCGGTTCCACTGGGAACATATGTCCCTCACCTTAGCCATTCTATTACGAATAGGAGTTGCTGCAGGGTTGGGCACAAGAACCACTGCTCTGGTCCATGGGACACAACAAGTGACCCAATTAGAAGCAGCAATAGATCAAAACTTAAAGATTTTAGAAACATCCATCACAGCTTTGCAGGAATCTTTAACCTCTCTCTCTGAAGTTGTTTTACAGAACAGTCGAGGGTTGGACCTCCTTTTCATGACAGAGGGGGGCCTTTGTGCTTCTTTGAGGGAAGAATGTTGTTTTTATGTCGACAATACTGGAGTTGTAAAAAAATCTATGAGTAAATTAAAAAGATGCCTTGAAGAGCAACAACGAGAGAGAGAGGCACAAAAAGGGTAGTTTGAGTCTTTTTTTACACAGTCCCCCTGGTTAATTACGTTTTTATCAACCCTGGCCGGTCCAATAATAATCCTCATAGTATTACTAACTATAAAACCCTGTTTCCTCAACCATGTAATTTCTTTTCTCCAAGCTCAAATTGGACAAATTAAAATTATGGTAATACCCCACTAGCAGACATAGAATGTGACACCCCACAAAGATCACTTTTATGATTAAAAGTAGCCAGAAAAAGAAGTGGGGAATGAAAGGTTAATAAAATATGTACTTGTCACTTCCTGTTTTTCTGTACACTTAACGAAACACTGTTGAAATCTTGAGAACTCTTTGCTAATCTTGTTGCCAGAATGTGCTGTCCCCAATTGCCAAACTGCAGAATCTACTCCCTCACCCGGTTGAATAGAAACCTGAACTGTACTTGGATCATTGAATGTAGAAGAGAACATCCATTCAAAAAGTTATAGTCAGTTGGATTAGAAAGATAGTCGGTAAGTTTAGGAAGAAAAGTGAGTATAGGATTTGGAACAAAAGTTCTTTAGCAATAGGGTTTTGGTTAGAGAGTCAATGTAAACGTCAACACAAGTGAAGAGTCAGTCACAATGATGCACAGGGCAAAATATGTAGGAAAGCAGATATCAATAGAGACATTAGGAAATCAGGAAAAGAATAAAGTGAGTGATGGGATTAGATATTTTCAACAGGGTTGAGGATGAATATATGAGCTTAGGATAAAACAAATATGAAGTCAACAATAGGATTGACATTTGATAGCATAAGCGTAGCCCAAGACAGTGTCCAAAATAAGCTCTGTTGCCCCTCATTTGCCTAAATTCCCAGTGGCCTGTACACCCTTCCTGTGTACCAGGAGTGATCAAATAGGCCTGCCCTTAATACTGCTCTGCTTCTCCAATTTGAGTCCTACTGAGTGTCGGGTACAGATTCTTTATGTGAATTGGAAAGATGAGAAAACTCAAGCACCTATTGGATAGCCTCTGAATACATTTGAAGAACTCATTTGACCCAAAAGATCCCTATTCTCACTTGATGGAATTCAGGAACCTTACAGAGGAAGGCAAAATACTTCATCAACAATGACTGCTCTTTTTGCCATTTTGGATTTTATGCACCCATGGGATCTTTCTTTAGATCCATCAGGTACTGAGAATCTAAGTCAAAGAATCACACTGGGCCAAGAGGCTGATTCACACACATCTCTTTCCAAATCAATTAAGGAAAGAGCCAAAGGTAAAGCATATTTATTTCCATTTGAAAAATCATTCCTTCAGGATTCACAAAGGGTTGGCCTGAGACAAAGACCTTCCTGACTCTCAGGGCAACAGAACAATAGGTAAGCAAATGGCCCAAAGCAGGGATTCTCCACTGAGACTTTACTGGTCACACTGATATCTGAGTTTTCTGAGATGCTCGCCATTCCATTCAGCTATCCAGTACATGGCCATGTCACAGAGCTTGGAGGTAGTACATATCTTGGACACAAAACCATGAGCCTATTCTGGAGATTGGCCATAATTCAGGAAGAAAACAGCAACTTAGGAAGGTAGCAGGTATCGCCCATCAATAAGGCAAGCCGCATTCAATTCATAAATTGTGCTGGATGAATGCTGGGAAGCTTTCTATGAGACAGGACACATCCATTGATGCATTCTCTTTTCTAATGTCTACAAGCACGGACACAGTGGGATACACAGACATAGAAACACTTGCATTGTCAAACGACTTACTAGAAACAGTTCACTCCAAACCAAACAAACCGCCTTTTCTAACTATTCTCAGAACATGAGACAAAACCACAAACCCACACCCGCAATGGCACCTCCTTCCCCCAAATAGGTCTGTGACTCTCCGGAGTGTGCTCTGACTGATGGGCCATACTATGATCCTCCGAAATGGCCTGACCTGTCTCAGATCTGGTCTTCTTGGCCAACAATGTGAAGTTGTTAGAAGCCAGGAGTGAGCCACTATCTGCTTTCTCAGGAAGAGCCCCTCTTTCGAGCTTTCCTGACATTTGGCCATCCTCACATCAGTAGGTATCAAGAAAGACTGACTCTGTCCTTTGTAAATCCAAAAAAGTGAGACCACTGGGACTAGAACTGAGACTGGCTCTGGGTGCCTGGCTTTCTGTATCCCAAGTTCAGAGAGTTCCATCACCATGGAAGTGAGATGAGATCACGTCCTTCAGGAACTGAATGAGATCACTGCCTTGGCAACCACTTTGTCATAACAATTGCTCCCAACGGTCCCATGAGATGAGGGCTGCCCCTACTTCCTGTGACACTTTCACAAGTTAGAATGGTATATCACCCGTAGGCAAAAGGGAACAGCTCTCCACACAGGCCGGGTTTGGTCCATCTTCTCTACATTAAGAAGAGATAGGCTCATTCTGACTCAACCCTTAATCCTGACCAGGTTGTTTGCCATGGAAGATGATTTTTGCTCTCTCAGGTCTTACATAGCTGCCTACATCTTCTCCAGAGATCATTTCTGCATGGAGCTTTGAGGTTCTCAACAGATGGAAGATCCACTGCATTCCTGTATTGTAAGACCAACACTGTCCCTGCTCTTCTGTAAACATAGATGTGAATTGGAGTCATGAGAAAACCCACGAACCTATGGGATAGCCTCTGCAGAACTTTAAAGAATTCACTTGACCCAAATGATCCCTATTCTCACTTAATGGAGGTCAGGAACCTTACAGAGGAAGGCGAGAGACTCTATCCACCATGACAGTTCTTTTGTCCATTTTGGTTTTGGATGCACACATGGGATTTTTCTTTAGACCCATCATGTGCTGTGAATCTAAGCCACAGCCTCACATAGGGCCAAGAGGCTGATTCAGACACATCCATTTCCAAAGCAATTAACCGAAGAGGCAAAGGTAATGACCATTCAATTCCATTTGAAAACTATTTTCTTCAGGCTTCACAAAGTGTGGCCTGAGGCAAAGACCTTCCTGACATTCAGGGCAACAGAATAGGTAAGCAGAAGGCCCAAAGCAGGGTTTCTCCACTGAGACTTTCTTGGGCATAGTGATATCTGAGTTTTCTGAGATACTCACCATTCCCATCAGCTATCCAGTACATGGCCATGTCACAGAGATTGAGGTGGTACATATCTTGGACACAAAATCATGAGCGTATTCTGGAGAGTGTCCAGAATTCAGGAAGAAAACAGGAATTTAGAAAGATACCAGGAGTTGCCCATCCATACGGCAAGCTGCAGTCCATTCATAAATTGCTCAGGATGAATGCTTTGAAGCTTTCTCGTAGACAGGACACATCCATTGATGCATTCTCTTTTCTACTGTCTACAATCACGGACACAGTATGATATATAGACACAGAAACACTCACGTTGTCAAAGGACTTACTAGAAACAGTTCACTCCAAAACAAACAAACCAGCTTTCCTAACTATTCTCAGAACATGAGACAAAACCACAAACTCACACTCACACCCAAAAAGGCACCTCTTTGCCCCAAGTAGGTCTGTGTCTATCTGGAGTGTCCTCTGACTTGTGGGCCATACTATGTTCCCCAAAAGTGGCGTGTCCTGTCTCCGATCTGGTCTCTTTAGCAAACTCTGTGAAGTTGTCAGGAGCCCGTGGTGAGAAACTACCTGCTTTCTCTGGAAAGGCCAGTCTTCATAGTTTCCTGGCATTTGGCTGTCCTCACATCAGTAGGTACAAAGAAAGAGTGACTCTGTCTTGTTAAATCCAAATAAGTGAGCCCACTGGGACATGGAGTGGGTTTGACTCTGTGTGCCTGGTTTCCTGGATCCCAAGATCACAGACTTTCATCACCAATAATGTAAGGTGAGGTCACTTCCTTCAAGAACTGAATGAAGTCACTGCCTTGGAAACCACTTTGTTTTAACAGTTTCTTCCAAGGTTCCCAAAAGATGGAGTCTGCCTCTACTTGCTGTGACTCATTCATAAGTTAGGATGGTATATCAACCATAGGCACTGGGGAACAGCTCTCCACACAGCCATGGTTTGGTCCATCTTCTCTACATTAGGAAGAGAGAGGCTAATTCAGACACATCCCTTCAACCTGACCAGGTTGTTTGCCATGGAAGATGACTTTTGCTCTCTCAGATCCTTCATACCTGCCTACACCGACTCAAGGGATTATTTCTGCAGGGACTTTTGAGGTTCTCAGCTGGTGGATGATACCCTACCTTCCTGGATTTTAAGACCAACTCTGTCCCTGCTCTTCTGTAAAGTGAGATTGAGGGAACAGTGTATGGTTAGCGTTAATAGCATGTTCGATTTGGGTTAGGAGTCATTCTGCTGGATGAATTATGGTATTGGGAACCTGTGATATTTATAAGAATATAAATGTGAAATATATTTATGAGATCAGAGATCTAGGAAAGATTTGAAGCCCAGAAAGGCATTGGGCCCTTGATTGGTATACTTAGATTGAATTATGTTCTGCACCGAGGTCTCAGATAAATCGATATACAATGGCATAGGACCCTATACCTCGGATGATTGAAAGTAGAAGAGAACATCCAGTCAAAAAGGGATAGTCTGTAGGATTAGGAAGATAGTCAGTAGGTTTAGGAAGAAGAGTGAGTCTCGGAGTTGGACCAAAAGTTCTTTAGCAATTGGTTTTCAGTTAGAGGGTGAATGTAAATGTCAGCACATGTGAAGAGACAGTCACAATGATGAACTGGGAAAAATATGTAGGAAAGCAGATATCAATAGGGGCATTAGGAAATCAGGAAAAGTATAAAGTGAGTGATAGGATTAGATATTTTCAACAGGCTTGAGGTTAAATATATAATCTTAGGAAGAAACAAATATGTAGTAACCAATAGGATTGACATTTGAGAGCAGTAGGCACCCTGGACATAGATGCTTTTAGTAATCCATGGTCACTTTCTATTTAGGCTTTGGTACAATCATATGTGTGACCTTTGCATTTTGTGTCCAGAATACTACTGTGGTAAAATGTATATGTAGATCAGGTGACATAAGTATTTCTTCCACCATAAAGGGGAGTAATATTCTGGAAACTTATAAATTAGTACTGGGGATACAAATAGGTGTACCTTGTGTTGATGATTATTGAGATGATGCATGAATAGACCATATTGTGAATAAAGTATGTAACTGGATCCAACATTAAATAATGGATTGAGTTTGCATCTGAAAATATATTGGAAATCTTATATTGATATATATACCATCATTCCAACAAGTTATATATGCAATGGTATTATTAGGGTTACGGTTTATCGTGAAGAGTGAGTTTTGCTTCAAAAATGATTATGGAATCGAAAATAATGTGTTTAGAAAGAAGTCTAGTGAAAAGACCAGTAAAGAAACATGGAGGAATACATGTGTTCTGAAGTAGTAAGTAATTGAAAGTGAACCAAATGCCAAAAAAATTTGTGAAGTTGTGGATGAAAAAATACATCCTATGATGTCCATAAACTGAAGAAATAGTAATGTACCAGTGTTGAGTAAAAATGAACTTCAAATTACACATCATGTCCCATAGCAATCTACTTGCATTGATGTTAAACTGGGTCAGTTACTGTAGAAATATTAGGATTTTTAAGCACCATCCACTGAACTTAGTTTTCAGTAGTAGGAAACCAAAATATATTTCAGGTGTATGAATATTACTGAGAATAATCTTGTGAAAATTTGAATTTAAATGAACATAAATGAATATGAATGAATTTAGGGAGTGTATAATAAGACACATATTTTTCATATTTTTTTAAAATCCGTAGAATATACACACACACACACGCCCACACACACACACACATGCACACACACACACACATTAATATTTAGCAATATATATGCCAATCGATATTCATCATGAAATATAATTCATTCACAAATCCAAAAATATTCATTTTACTGAACATGGATTTATGTATAGTGTTTTTCACTAGGAAGCTCACCCATAGGTGGAATTTTCAGTTCCATCATTATTTAGGGAAAGTCATCTCTTCTCACAATTTTTATATTCCAAAGTCAGTGATCTTACAAGAATGTACGTGTGATACCAGGTAGGATATTGTATATGCATAAAAAAATTACATGTGCTGAATAGGATACAGAGAAAGGGAGACAGGAATTTACATATGTGATAACTTTAAAAAATCATGGAGAAATATTAAAATGAAAAGTTTACTAAATTTAAAACACATACTCTTGATAAAGAGGAAGACAAATACAAATATACACCATGCTTCCTATAAAAGGACTGTACTTCTATTCAGTTAGGTTTTTTTTTCTCCATGATATTAGGATTAGTAGTCAGAGTCTAGTAGGGTATGGGTTAGTGTCAGGGATTCAGTATTTCAAATGGAAAATAGGAAAATGGATCTAATGTGTATGCAAACATGTGATACACAAAAATCTTCCCTCTCTTATCCAGAACAATACCTTGACATAACCATCGCTAAAAGTAAGACACAATTAGAGGAGAGGAGTTAGAAAACCTGTGAATACATATGTGGAATGAAAAATGCTCAGGAGTTCACAACACTGGAGGTGGTAAAACAGTTTACAAAAGTATGGGAGAGGGTAAACACTCCAGAAACATGGAGCTGTGCTGACCTAAAGACTTATTGAGAAACTTCCTCTGAGGTTAGGCACAAGAAATATATGTATGGCAATATGTAAATCAATGGTTCTGCAACTGATGTGATTCTGCAATCTGTATATGGAGTAAAAATGGGAGGTCATATCCCACTTGAATCAAAGTGTGAAATTTGATATATCAAGAAGTATGTACTGTTTTGAACAACCTACAATAAAAATTAATTAAAAAAAGAAAAAGAAATATATGTAATTGTCAGGAGATTTACCTTCGTTTGTAGTGACACCAAAAATCTGGGTCTGCATCTATGTGACCTGGATGACATGGTTCTTTATTTTGTAATGAACATGAGGCAGCAGGTCTGAAATCTCCCTTTGTAGGTAAACTGTTGCTACTGGGAGCTAAGTGTCTTCCCGTGTGGTCTGTGAAGCCATTTGGTCATCCTCCACTTTTCAGGGTGTTTCTTACTGCTGCACTGGGAATTTGGTATTTGCTTCATGAAATACAATATGTTAAACTGGGACACAATGCTGGAGGGAGTTCTGTCATGTGTGGTTGGTCAGGGTCGGCAAGAGAATGTACGAACCAGGCTTCTATCCCACATAGCTTTCCCCTTGACTATAGCAACCTGATTCTGAACATTGCCCTGAAACCTCTACATATAACAAGATGCCTTTACATATAAAGGTCTGCTGCCTGCACCATGTCAGTCGCAAGACTTGGAAGCCAATGGAAGATCCAGGTGGTCCTACCAAAAATATTTATTTACACACCTATAGTCCACTGCTCTACGCCCACTACCCAGCAGGCTCCAACTTACTGGCATCTCTTTTCTACACCATTTTCACGAAACTCAGTCAATCAAGGCACTGTTTGTTATACTCATGATCAGCAACAGGATATCTTAAGGTTATCCAGTGCCACCTGGTCATGGGGATTTCAAAAATTTCATGGTATTAATCTAGTCATTTTTCAAGGATGAAGTTGGAGGCACTGTGGGTTTCATTTAATTCAGGAACCATTAAATGGTGAGGAAGCTCATTTCAATGAAAGCTCTGGAGAACACTCACAGGCAAGCCTTCCCAAAGAGTGGCCAAAAGGACACATGAATCCAGGCCCATTGAGGTATACAATGTGAGGTCCATGTGTGTTTGGACTCTCAACTATGGCTACCAAGTCTTTAAGAATTAAATCATGTGATATCCTGGCTCAGAATCCCTGAGCTCTGTGGAAAGCCATCCTGGGCCTAGATCTCAGTTTCCAAAAGCGATTCTCATGCGTGGTCTCCTAAAATCCCAACACTATTCATGGCAATACTTCTCTGAGGTCAGTTCCAGAACTCAGTCTCTAAGGAGAATCACACCAGAGTTCAAGCCCTGGTGGACCCAGTCATCTCTTCCAACTACCACACAAATTACCACAATTAAAACAAGAACCCTCCCATATGGCCCTCATCTTCTTTCATATAGACACTCATCATAATCTGGCTGGAGGTTTCCATGAGGGGTGCAGACCAAGACAGTGTCCCAAATAAGCTCCTTTGCCCCTCATTTGCCTAAAGTCAAGGTGGCCTGGACACCCATCCTGTGAACCAAAAGTGATCAAATAGGCCTGCCGTTAATAACTCTCCAATTTGAGGACTACTGTCTGTGGGGTTTAGATTCCTTATGTGAATTTTAGTCATGAGAAAACCCAAGCACAATGGGCTAGCCTCTGCAGGTTTTGTAGAACTCTTTTGACCCAAAGGATCCCATTCTCACTTGATGGAAGTCAGGAACCTTACAGAGGAAGTCGAGAGACTTCATCCCAATAATTGCTCTTTTGGCGAATTTTCTTTTGGATGCACACATGGTAACTTTCTTTAGATCCATCAGGTGCTGAGAATCTAAGCCACAGCCACACACAGGGCCAAGGGCCTGATTCAGACACATCCCTTTCCAAAGCAATTAAGGAAAGTGCCACAGGTATGCCCATTCATTTCCATTTGAAAACTGTTTTCTTCAGGCTTCACAAAGGGGTGGCCTGAGGCAAAGACCTTCCTGACATTAAGGGCAACAGAACAATAGGTAAGCAAAAGGCCGAAAGCAGGGTTTCTCCTCTGAGACTTTTCTGGTCACACTGATATCTGAGTTTTCTGAGATGCTCGCCATCCCCTACAGCTATCCAGTACATGGCCATGTCAAAGAGCTTGGAGGTGGTACATATCTTGGACACAAAACCATGGGCCTATTCTTGAGATTGGCCGGAATTCAGGACGAAAATAGAAACTTAGGAAGGTAGCAGGTGTTGCTCATCGATAAGGCAAGCTACAGTCCATTCATAAACGGGGCAATATGAATGTTGAGAAGATTTCTACTAGACACGACACATCCATTGATGGATTCTCTTTTCTAATGTCTACAACCACGGAAACAGTGGAATACACAGACATAGAAACACTCGCCCTGTGAAAAGACTTACTAGAAACAGTCCACTTCAAATGAAACAAACCGACTGTCCTACCTATTCTCAGAAAATGAGACAAAACCACAAACCCACAACCACACCCACAAAGGAACCTCCTTCGACTAAGTAGGTCTGTGACTATCCAGAGTGTCCTCTGACTTGTTGGCCATAATATGTTCCCCCAAAATGGCCTTTCCTGTCTCAGATCTTGTCTCCTTGGCCAACTCTGTGAACTTCTTAGGAGCCAACGGTGAGCTACTACCTGCTTTCTCATGAAAAGCCCTGCATCCGAGCTTTCCTGGCATTTGGCCTTCCTCACATCTGTAGGTACCAAAAAATACTGACCCTGTCCTTGGTAAATCCAAAAAAGTGAGACCACTGGGACTGGGACTGGGACTGGCTCTGTGTGCCTGGCTTCCTGGATCCCACGTTCAGAGAGTTCCATCACCAAGAAAGTGAGGTGAGGTCACTTCCTTCCTGAACTGAATGAGGGCACTGTCTTGGCAGCCACTTTGTCCTAACTGTTGCTTCCAAGGGTCCCAAGAAATTGAGGCCGCCCCTACTTTCTGTGACATTTTCACAAGTTAGAATGGTATATCAACCAAAGGCACCCAGGAATAGATCTCCACACAGGCCTGGTTTGGTCCATGATCTCTACATTAAAAAAAAATCTGATTCAGACACAACCTTTTATCCTGACCGGGTTATTTGCCATGGAAGATGACTTTTGGTCTCTCAGGTCCTTTATTGCTTCCTACATCTTCTCCAGGGATCATTTCTGCATGGACCTTTGAGGTTCTCAGCAGGTGGAAGTTTTTCTACATTTCTGTATTGTAATATCAACTCCTTCCCTGCTCTTCTGTAAAGTTAGATTGAGGGAACAGTGTCCGGTTATGGTTAAAAACATGCTCGATTTGGGTTAGAAATCATTTTCCTGGATGAATGATCGTATTGGGAACTTGCTATGTGTAGAAGAATATATAGGTGAAATATATGTATGAAAAAAGAAATTTAAGTCTGATTTGAAGCCCAGAAGGGCATTGGGCCCTTGATAGTGATACGTGGTGTTGAATTACGTTCTGCAGAGTTGTCTCAGATAAATCGATATACAATGGCATAGCACCTTGTACGTTGCATGAATTAATGTAGAAGGAACATCAAGTCAAAAAGGCATAGTCCGTAGTGAAAGGTTAATAAAATTAATAAAATAGGTACTTGTCACTTTCTGTTTTTCTGTATGCTTAACAAAACACTGT
Source organism: Callospermophilus lateralis (assembly GCF_048772815.1). NCBI lineage: Eukaryota > Metazoa > Chordata > Mammalia > Rodentia > Sciuridae > Callospermophilus > Callospermophilus lateralis. The sequence continues at coordinate 347,759 of NW_027512698.1, forward strand.
TGAAATCTTGAGAAATGTTTGCTAATCTTGTTCTAGAATGTACTGTTCCCAACAGCCGAACTGCAGAATGTACTCCCTCACTCGGTGTCATGCAAACCGCCCACTCGCCCTTACCCATCACTGAACTTCCCTCTCTTCCCTCTCCAAGGAAAGTATATAAGCTCTAATTAAGCTGTTCTCAGAGGTCTCTGCTCTATTTAATTTAGCTCTGAGCTCAAGCATGCTGGACCACAAATAAACCCTTTGCTGTTGCATGAGACAGTCTCTTGGTAGTATCTTCCTCTGACACTCGCCTGACCTTTACATATTGAGGTTCCACTGAGTTCCAGCAGTGGCGGATGAGAGACCCCAACGGGCTCCTCTCGGAGCAAGTAAGGCGCCTCTTTCTGGTTTCAGGTTTCTTGTTAGGGCTTGGCAAAATTGCTGGCGATGAAGAGCCTGGGCTCTCTCCGACGGTGGCTGAGAGACATGTCACAGAGACAAAGGGCACCTCTCTGGAGGACCCCGCAGAGAACTCGGGAAATCAAGGAACAATAGTCTTCTCGACTCAGTGATATTTTCTTTTAGATTCGTTATTGCCATACCATTGGGTTTTGCCGGCTACTCATTCCTGGTCTCAGTGTTGGACGTTCATTGCCTGTCTTTATGGTCTTGTCTTATCTGTGTCGTGTGTCCTTGCTTTTACTGTTTGTGGAACTTTCATTATGGAACAGAGCACATCAATGCCTCTGTCCCTGACCCTTGATCACTGGACCAAAGTCCGCTTAAGGGCTCAGAATCTTTCTTTTTTTAGTAAAACGCTGGACCTGGCAGAATCTCTGTGCCTCAGAATGGCCCATCTTTGGAGTCGTATGGCCCCTAGACGGATCTTTCTACTTCCCACTAATTTAAAAAGTCAGAGGTATTGTCTTTCAGCCAGCGCCACATAGCCATCCGGATCAACAGCCATATATCTTAACTTGGCAGGACCTCTGCAAATCTCCTCCTCCATGGGTGAAGCCTTTCCTTGCCCCTACCTCTGCTCCTACTCCTTCCCCCATGATCTCTCAAACCCTCTCAACCTCCTCCTCCTCCACCCTCTGTTCTCCCTGAGTCACAGATTTGACTCTACTGGACTCTTCTCCCCCTCCTTATCCCCTGCCCTCGTCCCCTAACACACAACACACTCTAAGTGATTCCGCTGCTGCTGACTAAGCCTCTCTACCATTGGAGGAAGCTAAGCCGGTAATAGGATCTGACAATGGACCGATGTTCATGACCCAGGTAAGTCAGGGGTTAGCCAGGAACCTGGGGATTAATTGGAAGTTAAATTGTGCTTATAGACCACAGAGTTCAAGACAAGTAGAAAGAATGAATAGAACCATTAAAGAGACCTTAACGAAATTAAGCTTAGAGACCAGCATAAGATTGGACTATGCTCCTGCCTTATGCAATGTTTCATGCAAGAAAAAATCCCTTTGTTTCTTTGAGTAACCTTACCACATGTGAAATTCTTTATGGTGGCCCTCCTCCAGTAGGGGACCTAAGCCCAACTGTAAGACCTAAAGATCCTTTCCACACCCCCTTGCTTGACAGACTTAAAGATCTTGAAAGAACTCAGTAATACCTGTGAAAACAGCTGGCCACTGCCTACCCAACTGGGAACCAGGGGATTCCACATCCATATCAAGTAAGAGATTTCATCTATGTAAGATGATATCAGGTGTCATCCCTGGTACCCCGCTGAAAAGGACCATACCAGGTGCTATTATAACACCTACAGTGGTAAACGTAAACAGAATCACTTCCTGGATCCATACCTCTCATCTCAAGCCTGCTGCCTATACAGAATCTTTCTGGAAACTGAAAAAGACTGGTAACAGTTTCAAATTGTGTATTGGCAATGTGAATAAGGTTATATACTCTCCCCTTGGCTACAAGTAGTCCTAACCCTCATCAGCCCATTAAGCAGTGATGGCTGATCACAAATCCTACTGGAAAAGAAGTATGGTCTATCTCGCATACAGCCCCCTTAGGGACCTGGTGGCCATCTCTCCACCCAGACATTTGTTAGCTGGCTATAGGTATTTCCTATTGTGATATCCCTGATGAAGAGGATCCCACTAAAATACCATTAAATCCCTTCTGTACCATAGATAATGGAAACAAACATTATGGATGTAGGGACACGCGAGCCAGATGCAGATTGGCTAGTCTAGATTACTAAGTTTGCCTGGCAGACTATCAAAGCCACAAAGAGTAATGGCTGTGTGGGGGAAAAGCCGACTTTTTCTGTATGTCATGGAAATGTGTGCATACAGGGGCTGCCTGATGAAACCCCAATTCTTCATCAAATTCAGTACACAGCATTGGCCACATTACCAATTAGACAACCAAAAACTATGGCACCCAGATGGGTCTCTAGATCCTCAAATTTTGCGTGACCTTTTTAACTTCTGCAAGTGCTCAAAAGAGTGAAAGGAAATTCCCCTATGTGGAAGCCTTTTCCCTCCCTCACTCACATCCTGAACTATGCTTCTCCAATAGATCATTATCCTCAGCCTTCTGCTCCAGACCCTCTGATGTCACTCCCATCTCAGCAACTTGATTTCTCCCCTCCAATAACTAGATCAGAAACCCAAAGCTCCACCAGTTCTCAGACCATCGGCCCCTTGCTGAGGTAGCAGGTACATAGGTACCGCTCCACCGACTCATTCCTCTCATCTCCTGTCAGTGCCCTCACCGGGTCCCACCAGGTCCTCTTACCAGCTAACCCAATGCTCAAACGAGCTGAGGAGAGCCCTGAGACCCTTATCCAAGATGTAATATAATTGGCCTTTAAAGTTGCTTTGTCATCACTGAAAACAGGTTACTAAAATTTAAAGTCCCTCACAGGATTTTGGGATCCTCACTCCCGTCTTTCACTCTGCTCTACCTGATCTACTGCTCAAGTTTGCTGCTAGGAAATTCCCAATACCCTTTCGCATTATTCTTTTACATCTCTCTTTTCCCTCATTCTCAGATCCTCGGAGGTGCTCTCAGCCCCACCTTCCCCGTCTTTCCCCCTCTGTACCAGGCCCACAGAAAAGTCTTAAATGACCTTCTTCAGAAGTCTTCACCATGGCTGAGTTTTGAACTTTCAGCAAAACAGTCCCAATAAAGACTTTAATGTAGATAAACTTTCTCTTTCGTATTGCCCTGTTCTACTTGGCCACTGGCTAAAAATCTCAGTACTTCTAAGCTAGACAACCCCTAACTAGTTTTTCACAAAATATGTGAACAAGTCCTCTGGCCTTCAGCTAGGGCTTCACAGAGATGGCTACATTTCTAAGATAAAGAAATTACCAACCGGGCTCCATGGTAACAGCTGGCAGGGGGAAAATAAGAAATGGAAGAAAAAGCTCTCCTCCTCCCAGGTGTCCTTGAAAAGTTAACTTGCCCAGAACAGAAGGAAAACAGAAACAAATACTGCTTTTTTAAACTTCTGAAGACTGTGAACTTCTGAGCCCCATCCCTTATATGTTGGGTACAAAATTCTGAAACTACCTAAACTTGAGTTTCAGGGGATTAATTGATTACAATAGAAGCAATGCCCTCTGAATCCGGTTTCAACCAAATAGGACTGTTTCCCTCTCTTGAGTGCTACCTTAGGTGCCTTGCTTTGTCAGTGCCTACAACAGCATAATTCTATATACTTAAACATCGTTTATGTTTTCATGAAATGATCAAGATATGTGATAAATTGTGTAATGGTGCAGATGTTTCCCAGAGTGCTCTATCATGACGCAGGTTCATTTGAAGATCAAATAGGGGGGGCATACAACCGGTTCCACTGGGAACATATATCCCTCACTTTAGCCATCCTATTAGGAATAGGAGTTGCTGCACGTGTGGGCAGAGGAACCAGTGGCATTGTCCATGGGACACAAAAGATGACCCAATTAGAAGCAGCAATAGAGCAAAAGTAAGATATTAGAAACCTCCTTCAGGGCTTTGCATGAAACTTTAACCTCTCTCTCTGAAGTTGTTTTACAGAACAGTTGAGGGTTGGACCTCCTCTTCATTAGAGAAGGGGGCCTTTGGGCTGCATTGAGGGAAGAATGTTGTTTTTATGCTGACTATACTGGAGTCGTAATAAAATCTATGAGTAAATTTAAAAGACACCTTGAAGAGCATCAACAAGTGAGAGAGGGCCCAAAAGGGTGGCTTGAGTCTTGGTTCACACAGTCCCCCCGGTTAACTACGTTTTTATCAACCCTGGCCGGTCCAATAATAATCCTCATATTATTGCTAACTATAAAACCCTGTTTGCTCAACCGTGTAATGTCTTTTCTCCAGGCTCAAATTGGAGGAGTTAAACTTATGGTAATACCCCACTAGCAGACATTGAATGTGACACCCTCCAATGATCATTTTTATGATTAAAATTAGCCAGAAGAAGAAGTGGGGAATGAAATATTAATAAAATAGGTACGTGTCACATCTTGTTTTTCTGTATGCTTAACAGAACACTGTTGAAATCTTGAGAAATGTTTGCAAAACTTGTTCCCAGAATGTTCTATCCCCAGCTGCCAAATTGCAGAATGTACTCCCTCTCCCAGTTGCATGCAAACCGCCCACTCGCCCTGACACATCAATACAATTCCCTCTCTTCTCTCTCCAGGGAAAGTATATAAGCTCTACTTCAGCTATTCTCAGGGCTATCTGCACTATTCAGGTGAGCTCTGAACCCCAGCATTCTGGACACCCAATAAACCCTTTGATGTTGCATGAGATAGCCTGTTGGTAGTCTCCTCCTCTGAAGCTCGCACCACGTTTACTTGGATGATTGAATGTAGAAGAGAACATCCAGTCAAAAAGGGATAGTCTGTAGCATTAGGAAGATAGTCAGTAAGTTTAGGAAGAAGGGTGAGTATAAGATTTGGAACAAAAGTTTCTTAGCAATAGGATTTCGATTAGAGAGTGAATGTAAATGTCAGCACAAGTGAAGAGTCAGTCACAATGATGAAGTGGGGAAAATATGTAGGAAAGCATATATCAATAGAGACATTACAAAATCAGGCAGAGTATAAAGTGTGTGATAGGATTAGACATTTTGAACAGGGTTGAGTTTAAATATATAATCTTAGGAAGAAACAAATATGTAGTCACAAATAGGATTGACATTTGAGAGCATTGGGCAAATTTCAGGTGGATGAATATTTTGAGAATAATCTTGTGAATAGTTGATTATAAATCCACATACATGAACATGAATGAATTTAGGGAGTGAATATAAGACACATATATTTCATATTTTGAAAAATCTGGAGAGTGTATATATATATATATATATATGTATATATATATATGTATATATATATATATATATATGTATATATATATATACATATATATATATATACATATATATACATATACATAAAACACACACACAGACAAAAAAGTAGGAATATATATGTCAATCAAAATTCATTATAAAATATATACCATCCACAGATCTAAAAATATTCATTTTACTGAACATGGATTTATGTATAATGCTGTTCAACTAGCAAGCTCACCCATAGGTTGAATATTCAGTTCCAACAGGGATTAGTAGGAGTGATCTCTTCTAACAATTTGTATCTGCCAAGTCAGCCACCTCACAAGAATGTACGTGTGGTACCAGATAGGAATCTATATGTGCATATAAGAATACAGAGAAAGGGAGACAGGAATTCACATATTTGTTAACCTTAAAAATACTAGGACAACTATTTCAACAAACAATTGACTAGATTTATAACTCCAACTCTGTATCATGCAAAAGGCAAGTCCATCTATACACCATGCCTACTCTGTACTGATTGTATTTCTATTCTTTATGGGTTATTTTTCTCCATCATATTAGGATTAGTAGTCAGAGTCTGGTAGGGTATGGGTTAGAGTCAGGTATTCAGTATTTTGAATTGAAAATAGGACACTGAATCCAATGTGTATGCAAATATATGCTACGGAAAAATCTTCCCACTCTCCTCCAGAACAATGCCTTGACATTACCTTCACCCCAAGTAAGACACAATTAGAGGAGAAGAGTTAGAAAATCTGTGAATACATATCTAGAATGGAAAATGCTCCAGATTTCACATCTTTGGAGGTGGTAGAGGAGTTTCCAAAAGTAAGAGACAGGGTAAACACTCCACAAACATGGAGCTCTGCTGGCCAAAAGACTTTTTGAGAATCTGCCTCTGAGGTTGGGCACTTGAAATATATGTTGTTGTCAGGAGCATTAGCTTTATTTGTAGTGAAACCATCAAAGCTGGATCTGCATCTATGTGACCTGGAGGAAATGGTTACTTATTTTAAAATAAAAATGAGGCAGCAGTGATGAATTCTCTTTTTGTAGGTAAACTTTGGCCACTGAGGGCTAAGGGTCTTCCCGTGTGGACTGTGAAACCAATGGTCATCCTCAAATTTTCGTGGTGTTTCTTGCTGCTGCACTGGGAGTTTGGTATTTGCTTCATGAAATACAACGAGTTCAAATGGGACACAGTGCTGAAGGGAGTTCTGTCAGGTGTGGTTGGCAGGGTCTCCAGGAGAATGCACCAACCAGGGTTCTATCTCAAGTAGCTTGCCCCCTTGACAATAGCAACATGATACTGAACATTGCCCTGAAACCTCTCCATATAAAAATATGCCTTTACATATATGGGTGTGATGGTTGCACCATGTCAGTCACAGCCATTTGGAGGCCAATGGAAGATCCACATGGCCCCACCACAGATGTTTTATCACACATTTGCATAACACAGCTCTAGGCCCACTACTTACCAGGCCCCAACTTACTGGCATCTCTGTTCTACAACATTTTCATGAAACCCAGTCAATCAAGGCCATGTCTGTTATACTCATGATCATCAACAGGACATCAAAGGTCCTCCAGTGCCAGCTGGTCATCGGAATTTCTAAAATTTCATGGTAATTATCTAGCATTTTTTCACAGATGCATTTGGAGGCAATGTTGGTTTCAATTCATTCAGGAACCATTAAATGGTGAGGAAGCTAATTTCAGGGAAATCTCTGGAGCACTCTCACAGGCAAGTCTACCCAAAGAGTGGCCAAAAAGTCACATGAAGCCAGGCCCATGGAGGTCTACAAAGCAAGGTTCAAGTGTGTTTTGAATCTCAATTATGCCTGCCAAGTCTTTCAGAATAAAATCATGTAATATCCTGGCTGTGATTCCCAGTGTTCTGTGGAAAGCCACTCTGGGCCTTGATCCCAGGTTCCAATGGCAACTCTCATTCATGGCCTCCTAAAATCCCAACACAATTCATGTCAATACTTCTCTGAGGTCAGTTCCAGAACTCAGTCTCTAAGGGGAATCACAGCAGAATTCAAGCCCAGGTTTACACAGTCATCTCTTCCAACTGCCACACAAATGACCACAATTATAACCAAAACACTCCTACATGGCCCTCATCTTCTACCATAAAGATACTCATCATAACATCTGGATGGAGGTTTTCATGAGAGGCACATCCCAAGACAGTGTCCAAAATAAGCTCCCTTGCCCCTCATTTGCCGAATGTCAGGGTGGCTTGGACACCCTTCCTGTGAACCAGGAGTGATCAAATAGGCCTGCCCTTAATACTGCTTCGCTTCTCCAATTTGAGGCTCTCTGACTGTTGGGTCTAGATTCTTTTTGTGAATTGGAGTCATGAGAAAAGCCAAGCCCCTCTGCAGAGATTTGAAGAACTCATTTCACGCAAAGAATCCCTATTCTGACATGATGGATTTCAGAAACCTAACAAAGGAAGGCAATATAATTCATGCACATTGATTGAACGTTTTTCCATTTTGGTTTAGATGCACATATGGGATCTTTCTTTACTTCCATCAGGTGCTGAGAATCTAAGTCACAGCCTAAAACAGGGCAAAGGGCCTGAATCAGACACATCCTTTTCCAATGAAATTAAGGAAAGAGCCAGAGGTGATGCACATTCATTTCCATTTGAAAACTGTTTTCTTCAGGCTTAACAAAGGGGTTGCATGAGACAAAGACCTTCCTGATATTCAGGGCAACAGAACAATAGGTAAGCAAAAGGCCCAAAGCAGGGTATCTCCACTGAGACTTTCCTGGTCACACTGATATCTGAGTTTTCCGAGATGCTGGCCATTCCATTCAGGTATCCAGTACATGGCCATGTCAAAGACCTTGGATTTGGTACATATCTTGGACACATAACCATGAGCCTATTCTAGAGAGTGGCCAGAATTCAGGAAGCAAACAGGGACTTAGGAAGGTATTAGGTGTTGCCTGTGCATAAGGCAAGCCACACTCCATTCATAAATTGGGCAGGATGAATGCTGGGAAGCTTTATACTAGACATGACACATCCATTGCTGCATTCTCTTTTCTCATGTCTACTACCACAGGCACAGTGGGATACACAGACATGGAAACACTCACCTCTTCAAACGACTTACCGGAAACAGTTGACTCCAAAACAAACAAACCGCCATTCCTACCTATTTTCAGAACATGAGACAAACCACAAACCCACACACACTCCCAAAAAGGCACCTCCTTCCCCATAGGTGTATGACTAACCAGAGTGTCCTCTGACTGGTGGCCATACTCTGTTCTTCCGAAATGACCTGTCCTCTCTCAGATCTGTTTTCCTTGGCCAACTCTGTAAAGTTGTAAGGAAAAAGTGGAGAGAAACTACCTGCTTTCTCAGGAAAGCTCCCTATTCAGAGCTCTCCAGGCATTTGGTAATCCTCACTTCAGTAGGTACCAAGAATGACTGACTCTATCTTTGGTAAATCCAAACAAGTGAGCCCACTGGGACTGGGACTGGGACTGCCTCTGGGTGCCTGGCTCCTTGGATACAAAGTTCAGAGAGTTCCATCACCAAGGAAATGAGGTATGTCACATTCTTTGGAACTGAATGAGGTCACTGCCTTGGCAAAGGTATATCTTATGATGTGCAAAAACTGAAGAAATAATAATGTACCAGTGTCGAATACAAATGAATGACAAATTACATATCATGTCCCATAGGAGTCTACTTGCATTGATGTTAGACTGGGTCAGTTACTGTAGAATAATTAGGATTTGTATACACCATTCACTGAAGTTAGTTTTCAGTACTAGGAAACAAATATGTATTTCAGGTGGATGAATATTTCTGATTATAATCTTGTGAAAAGTTGATTATAAATCCACATACATGAACATGAATGAATTTAGAGAGTGTATATTAGACACATATATTTCATATTTTGAAAAATTTGGAGAGTATATCTATATCTATATCTATATCTATATCTATATATACACACACACACACACACACACACACACAACACTCACAGACATTAAAAAGTACCAATATAAATGCCAATCGAATTCATCAGTAAATATATATCATCCACAAATGCAAAAATATTTATTTTACTGACATGAGTTAATGTATAATGTTGTTCTACTAGGACGCTCTCCTATAGGTTGAATTTTCATTTCCAACAGCATTTAGGAGGAGTGAACTCTTCTCACAATTTGTATCTGCCAAGACAGCCACCTCACAAAAATGTACGTGTGATACCTGGTAGGATTCTATATATGCATATAAATATACATGTGTGAATAGGCTACAGAAAAGGGAAACAAGAATTCACATATTTGTTAAGTTTAAAAACACATGGAGAATATTTCAATTAAAATTTGACTAGATTTATAACTCCTCCCTTATATAATGCAAATGTCAAGTCCAACAATACAACATGTCTCCTCTGAAGTGCTTGTATTTCTATTGTGTTGGGTTAATTTTCTCCATTATATTAGGATGAATAGTCTGAGTCTACTAGGTATGGGTTAGTGTCAGGGATTCAGTATTTCGAATGGAAAATTGGAAAATGAATCCAATGTGTATGTAAATATATGCTGCACAAATATCCTCCTGCTCTCATCCAGAACAATGCCTTGTCATTACCTTCACCCCAAGTAAGACACAATTAGAGGAGAAGAGTTACAAAATCAGTGAATACATATCTGGAATGGAAAATGCTCAGGAGTTCACAACCTTGGAGGTGGTAGAGCAGTTTCCAAAACTAAGGGACAGGGTAAACACTCCACAAACATGGAGCTCTGCTGGCCTAAAAATTTTTTGAGAAACTGCCACTGAGTTTTGCACTTGAAATATATGTTGTTTTCAGGAGATTTGGCTTCCTTTGTAGTGAGACCATCAAAGCTGGGTCTGAATCTATGTGACCTGGAGGACATGGTTTCTTATTTCCAATGAACTAGATGAAGAAGTGCTGAATCCTCTCTTTGTAGGTAAACTGAGGCCACTGGTGACTAAGTGTCTCACCGTGTGGACTGTGAAGCCATTTGGTCCTCTTCCACTTTTTGTGGTGTTTTTGCTGCTGCACTGTGAGTTTGGTATTTGTTTCACGAAATACTAGGAGCTAAACTGGGACACAGTGCTGGAGGGAGTTCTGTCACGTGTGGTGGGTCAGGTCTTGAGAGAATGCACCAACTAGGCTCCTATCTCTCACAGCTTGCCCCATTGCCCCCTTGTCCATATCACCTGATTCTTAATTTTCCTCTGAAAACTCTCCATGTAACAAGATGCCTTTACATACAAGGGTCTGCTGGCTGCACCATGTCAGTTACAAGCCATTTGGAATCCAATGGTAGATCCACATGGCCCTACCACGGATGTTTTATCAAACACCTCCCCACCACTGCTCTAGACCCACTACTCAGCAGGCTCCAACTTACTGGCATTTCTGTTTCTACACCATTTTCATGAAACTCAGTAAGTCAAGGCACTGTCTGGTATAATCATGATCAGCAACAGGACATGCAGTGTTTCTCCAGTGCCACCTGGTCATAGAATTTCAAAATTTCATGGTATTTATCTAGCCATTTTCAAGCATGAAGTTGGAGGCACTGTGGATTTCAGTTCATTCAGCAAACATTAAATGGTGAGGAAGCTCATTTCAATGAAATCTCTGGAGAACTCTCACAGGCACGGCTTCCCAAAAGATGGACAAACGGTCACATTAGGCCAGGCCCATTGAGGTCTACAATGTGAGGTCCATGTGTGTTTTGACTCTCAACTATGGCTGCCATTTCTTTAAGAATAAAATCATGTGATATCCTTGCTGAGATTCCCAGGCCTCTGTGGAAATCCACCCGGGGCCTAGGTCTCAGTTTCCAAGAGCGACTTTCATGCATGGCCCCTTAAAATCCCAACAAAATTCATGGCAATGCTTCTCTGAGTTCACTTGCAAAATCCAGTCTCTAAGGGGAATCACACCAGAGTTCAACCCCACGTGTACCCAGTCATTTTTTCCAATGCCACACAAATGACCAAAATCAAAACCAAAACACTCCCACATGGCCCTCATCTTATTCCATATAGTCAATCATCTTAACCTCTGGCTGGAGGTTTCCATGAGGGGCGCAGCCCAAGACAGTGTCCAAAATCAGCTCCTTTGCCCCTCATTTGCCTAAAGTCAGGGTAGCCTGGACACCGTTTCTGTGAACCAGGAGTGAACAAATAAGCCTGCCTTTAATACTTCTTTGTTTCTCCAATTTCAGGCCTACTGATTTTAGGTATCAATTCTTTAGGTGATTTAGAGTCATGTGAAAACACAAGCACCTCTGCAGGGCTTTGAAGAACTCATTTGACCCAAAGAATCCCTATTCTCATTTGATGGAGTGCAGGAACCTAACAGAGGAAGGCAAGAGACTTCATCCACAATGAATGATATTGTTTGCCATTTTGGTTTTGGAAGCTCACATGGGATCATTCTTAAGATCTATCAGGTGCTGAGAATCTAAGTCACAGCCACACACAGGTGCAAAGGCTGATAAAGACACATCTCTTTTCAAAGCAATTAAGCAAAGAGCCACAGGTGAGGCCCATACATTTCCATTTGAAAACTGTTTTCTTCAGGCTTCACAAAGGGGTGGCATGAGGCAAAGACCTTCCTGACATTCAGTGCAACACAACAATAAGTAAGCAAAAGGCCCAAAGCAGGGTTTCTGCACTGAGATTTTTCTGGTCACACTGATATCTGAGTTTTCTGAGATGCTCGCCATTCTCTTCAGCTATCCAGTACATGGCCCTGTCACAGAGCTTGGCAGTGGTACATATTTTGGACACAAATCCATGAGCCTATTCTGGAGAGTGGCCAGAATTCAGGAAGAAAACAACAACTTAGAAAGATAGCAGGTGTTGCACATCGATAAGACAAGCTGCAGTCCATTCATATATTGGGCAGGATGAATTATGGGAAGATTTATACTAGACAGGACACATCTATTAATGCATTCTCTTTTGTAATGTCTACAACAACAGACACAGTGGGATACACAGAAACAGAAACACTCGCCGTGTCAAATGACTTACTAGAAACTGTCCACTCCAAACCAAACAAACCGCCTATCCTATCTATTCTCAGAACATGAGACAAAACAACAAACCCACACCCACTCCCACAAAGGCACCTCCTTGCCCCAAGTAGGTCTGTGACTATCCGGAGTGTCCTCTGACTGGTGGGCCATACTATGTTCCCCCGAAATGGCCTGTCTTCTCTCAGACATTCTTTCCTTGACCAACTCTGTGAAGATGTCAGGAAAATGTGGTTAGCCACTACCTGTTTTCTCAGGAAAGGTCCATCTTCAGAGCTCTCCTGGCATTTGGCCATCCTCACATCATTAGGTACCAAGAAAACTGACTCTGTCCTTGGTAAATCCAAACAAGTGAGCCCACTGGGACTGGGACTGGGACTGCCTCTGGGTGCCTGGCTTCTTGGATACCAAGTTCAGAGAGTTCCATCACCAAGGAAATGAGGTATGTCACATTCTTTGGAACTGAATGAGGTCACTGCCTTGGCAACCACTTTGTCCTAACAGTTGCTTCCAAGGGTAACATAAGATGGAGGTTGCCCCTACTTCCTGTGACACTTTCATAAGGTAGAATGTATATCAACCATTGGCACCCGGGAACAGCTCTCCACTCAGCCCTGGTTAGGTCCATCTTCTCTACAATAAGAACAGAGAGATTCAGATTCAGACACATCCCTTCATCCTGACCAGGTTGTTTGCCATGGAAGATGACTTTTGCTCTCTCAGGTGCTTCATACCTGCCTACAACTTCTCCAGGTATCATTTGTGCATGGACATTTGAGGTTCTCATCAGGTGGAAGGTCCCCAACTTTCCTGTATTGTAAGAACCACTCTGACAGCTCTTTTGCCCATTTTGGTTTGTGATGCACACATGGGATTTTTCTTTAGACCCATCATGTGCTGTGAATCTAAGCCACAGCCTCACATAGGGCTGAGAGGCTGATTCAGAAACATCCATTTCCAAAGCAATTAAGCAAAGAGGCACAGGTAATGACCATTCTTTTCCATTTGAAAACTATTTTCTGCAGGCTTCACAAAGTGTGGCCTGAGGCAAAGACCTTCCTGACATTCAGGGCAACAGAATAGGTAAGCAAAAGGCCCAAAGCAGGGTTTCTCCACTGAGACTTTCTTGGGCATACTAATATCTGAGTTTTCTGAGATACTCGCCATTCCCTTCAGCTATCCAGTACATGGCCATGTCACAGAGATGGAGGTGGTACATATCTTGGACACAAAATCATGAGCGTATTCTGGAGAGTGTCCAGAATTCAGGAAGAAAACAGGAATTTAGAAAGATGGCAGGAGTTGCCCATCCATATGGCAACCTGCAGTCCATTCATTAATTGCACAGGATGAATGCTTTGAAGCTTTCTTGTAGACAGGACACATCCATTGATGCATTCTCTTTTCTAATGTCTACAATCACGGACACAGTATGATATATAGACACAGAAACACTCACCTTGTCAAAGGACTTACTAGACACAGTCCACTCCAAAACAAACAAACCAGCTTTCCTAACTATTCTCAGAACATGAGACAAAACCACAAACTCACACTCACACCCAAAAAGTCACCTCCTTTCCCCAAGTAGGTCTGTGACTATCCGGAGTGTCCTCTGACTTGTGGGCCATACTATGTTCCCCCAAAATGGCGTGTCCTGTCTCCAATCTGTTCTCTTTGGCCAACTCTGTGAAGTTGTCAGGAGCCCATGGTGAGAAACTACCTGCTTTCTCTGGAAAGGCCAGTCTTCATAGTTTCCAGGCATTTGGCTGTCCTCACATCAGTAGGTACAAAGAAAGAGTAACTCTGTCTTGTTAAATCCAAACAAGTTAGCCCACTGGGACATGGAGTGGGTTTGACTCTGTGTGCCTGGTTTCCTGGATGCCAAGATCACAGACTTTCATTACCAAAACTGTAAGGTGATGTCACTTTCTTCAAGATCTGAATGAAGTCACTGCCTTGGAAACCACTTTGTTTTAACAGTTGCTTACATGGTTCCCAAAAGATGGAGGCTGCCTCTACTTGCTGTGACTCATTCATATATTAGAATGGTATATCAACCATAGGCACCGGGGAACAGCTCTCCACACAGGCATGGTTTGGTCCATCTTCTCTACATTAGGAAGAGAGAGGCTAATTCAGACACATCCCATCAACCTGACCAGGTTGTTTGCCATGGAAGATGACTTTTGCTCTCTCATGTCCTTCATAGCTGCCTACATCTTCTCCAAGGATCATTTCAGCATGGACCTTTTAGGTTTTCAGCAGCTGGAAGATCGCCTATATTCCTGTATTGTAAGACCAACTCTGTCCCTGCTCTTCTGTAAAATTAGATTGAGGGAAAAGTGTATGGTTAGGGTTAATAACATGTTCAATTTGGGTTAGGAATCATTCTCTGGAATGAATATTTGTATTAGGAACCTGCGATATTTATAAGAATATATAGGTGAAATATAAGTATGAAAACAGAAATCTAGGTAAGTTTTGAAGCCCAGAAGTGCATTGGGCCCTTGATTGGGATACTTAGCATTGATTTATGTCCTGCACAGTTGTCTCAGTTAAATCAATATACTATGGCATAGGACCTTCTAATTTGGATGATTGAATGTGGAAGAGAACATCCAGTCAAAAAGGGATATTCGGTAGGATTAGGAAAATAGTCGGTGGGTTTAGATAAAAGAGTGAGTATAGGATTTGGACCAAAAGTTCTTTAGCAATAGGGTTTCAGGTAGAGAGTGAATGTAAAAGTCAGCACATGTGAAGAGTCAGTCACAATGATGAACTGGGTAAAATATGTAGGAAAGCAATATTTTGAAGACGTATAAATTAATTGGGGGTACAAATAGGTGTACCTTGTGCCTATGAATATAGAGATAATGCATGAATAGACCATACTGTGAATAAATAATATAACTGGTTCGAACTTTAAATAATGGATTGAATTGATATCTGAAAATATAGAGGAAACCTAATATTGATATACAATCATCCATTCCAAACAGTTATGCATCTAATGGTGATATTAGATTTATGGTTTATCATGAAAAGTGTGTGAGTTTTGCTTCAAAACTGATTATGAAATTAAAAAAAAAATGTGTTTGCAGAGAAGTCTCATGAAAAGACCAGTCAAGAAACCGGGAGGAATACATGTGTTCTGAAGCAGGAAATGATTAAAAGTGAAAAAATACCTATAAAGTTGTGAACTTGTGGATGAAATATATATCCTATGATGTGCAAAAACTGCAGAAATATTAATGTAGCAGTGTGGAATATAAATGAACGTCAAAATACACATCATGTCCCATAGGAATCTACTTGCATTGATGTTAAACTGGGTCAGATACTGTAGAATTATTAGGATTTGTATGCACCATTCACAGAAGTGAGTTGTCAGTACAAGGAAACAAATATGTATTTCAGGTGGATGAATATTTCCAATAATAATCTTGAGAAAAGTTGATTATATTTCCTCATGCATGAACATGAATGAATGTATGAATGTAGAGAGTGTATATAAGACACATATATTTCATGTTTTGATAAATCAGGAGAGTATATATATATATATATATATATATATATATATATATATATACCAAAAAAACACACAGAGAAACATAAAAAAGTAGCAATATATGCCAAATGAAATTTATAATGAAATATATAACATCTACTGATGCAAAAATATATACTTTACTGAACATGAAATTATGTATAATGTTGTTGTACTAGGAAGCTCACCCATAGGTTGAATTTTTAGTTCCAACAGCGTTTAAGAGGGGTAGTCTCTTCACACAATTTATATCTGCTGAGTCAGCAACCTCACAAAAATGTACGTGTGATACCAGGTAGGATTCTATATGTACATATAAAAATGCATGTGCTGTATAGGCTAGAGAGAAAGGGAGGCAGGGATTCACATATTTGTGAATTTTAAAAACACATGAAAAACTATTCCAAATAAAAATTCACTAGATTTATAACACCTACCATTTATTATGCAAAAGAAAAGTTCAAAAATACACCATGCCTCCTCTGACCTGCTTGTATTTCTGTTCTATTTGGGTTATTTTTCTCCATCATATTAGGATTAGTAGTCAGAGTCTAGTAGGGTATGTGTTAGTGTCAGGGATTCAGTATTTTGAATGGAAAATAGGAAAAAGAATCCAATGTATATCAAATATGTGCTACACAAAATATTTTCCCTCTCTCATCCAGAACAATGCCTTGACATTACCTTCACCCCAAGTAAGACACAATTAGTGGAGAAGAGTTATAAAATCTGTGAATATATAACTGGAATGGAAAATGCTCAGGAGTTCACAACCTTGGATGTGGTAGAGAAGTTTCCATAAGTAAGTGACAGGTTAAAAACTCCACAAACATGGAGCTCTGCTGGCCTAAAGGACTTCTTGATAAACTGCCTCTGAGGTTGGGCACTTGAAATATATGTTGTTTTCAGGAGCTTTAGCTTCCTTTGTCGTGAGACCATCAAAGCTGGGTCTGATTCTATGTGACCTGGAGGACATGGTTTCTTATTTTCTAATGAACATGAGGCAGCAGTGGTGAATTCTCTCTTTTAAGTAAAATGTGACCAGTGCGTGCTAAGTCTCTCCCCATCTGGGCTGTGAAGCCATTTGGTCATGCTCCACTTTTTCATGGTTTTTCTTTCTCCTGCATTGGTAGTTTGGTATTTGCTTCACGAAATACAAGGAGTTCAAAAGGGACACAGTGCTGGATGGAGTTCTGCCACATGTGGTGGGTCAGGGTCTGCAGGAGAATGCACCAACCAGGCTTCTATCCCACATAGCTTTTTCCCTTGTCTATTGCAACCTGATTCTTAACATTGCCATGAAACCTCTCCATATAACAAGACGCCCTTACATATTAGTGTCTGCTGGCCTCACCATGTCTGTCACAAGCCATTTGGAAGCCAATGGCAAATCCATATGGCCACATCAGAGATGTATTATGACACACATACACGCCACTGCTCTAGGCACACTACTCAGCAGGCACCAACTTACTGGCATGTCTGTTCTAGATCATTTTCATGAAACACAGTCAATCAAGGCACTGTCTAGTATACTCATGATAAACAAGAGGACATCCAAAGGTTCTCCAGAGACATGTTGTATAGTTGGACTTGACATTTCCATTATATAAGGTAGGAGTTATAAATCTAGTCAAATTTTAATTGAAATATTCTCATGTGTTTTTAAACTTAACAAATATGTGAATTCTTGTTTTCCTTTACTGTAGCCGATTCACACATGTATATTTATATGCATATATAGAATCCTACCAGGTATCACACGTACATTTTTGTGAGATGGCTGTCTTGGCAGATACAAATTGTGAGAAGAGTTCACTCCTCCTAAATGCTGTTGGAAATGAAAATTCAACCTATAGGAGAGAGTCCTAGTAGAACAACATTATACATTAACTCATGTTCAGTAAAATAAATATTTTTGCATTTGTGGATGATACATATTTACTGATGAATTTTGATTGGCATTTATATTGGTACTTTTTATGTCTGTGAGTGTTGTGTGTGTGTGTGTGTGTGTGTGTGTGTGTGTATATATAGATATAGATATAGATATAGATATACTCTGCAAATTTTTCAAAATATGAAATATATGTGTCTAATATACACACTCTAAATTCATTCATGTTCATGTATGTGGATTTATAATCAACTTTTCACAAGATGATAATCAGAAATATTCATCCACCTGAAATACATATTTGTTTCCTAGTACTGAAAACTAACTTCAGTGAATGGTGCATACAAATCCTAATTATTCTACAGTAACTGACCCAGTCTAACATCAATGCAAGTAGACTCCTATGGGACATGATATGTAATGTGTCATTCATTTGTATTCGACACTGGTACATTATTGTTTCTTCAGTTTTTGCACATCACAGGATATACATTTCATCCACAAGTTCACAAATTAATAAGCATTTGTTTCAACTTTAATCATCTTGCTTCAGAACACATGTATTGTCAGGGTTTCTTGACTGGTCTTTTCATGAGACTTCTTTCCAAACACATTATTTTGAATTTCCATAATCATTTTGAAGCAAAACTCACACACTCTTCATAATAAACCAAAACACTAATATTTCCATTAGATATATACCTGGTTGGAATTAATGATTGTATATCAATATATGATTTCCTTTAATTTTTCAGATATCAGTTAATTCATTATTGAAAGTTCAAAAAAGTTATATTATTTATTCACAGTATGGTCTATTCATGCTTTTTCTCTATGTTCCTAGAAACAGGGTACACCTCTTTGTACCCCCGATTCTCATTTTACACCTTCAATATATTGCTCCCAGAAATGGTGAAAGAAATACTCATGTCACCTCATTATCACAGTAATATTCTGGACAAAAAATGGAAAGGTCACACTTATGATTGTACCAAAGCCTAAATGGAAAGTGAACATGGATTTCTAAAAACATCCATGTCCAGGTTGCCTAATGCTGTCAATTGTCAATCCTATTGGTGACTACATATTTGTTTTTTTCCTAATTTATATATTCAAACTCAACCCTGTTGAAAATGTCTAATTCTATCACTCACTTTATACTTTGCCTGATTTCGTAATGTTTCTATTGATATCTGCTTTTCTACATATTTTCCCCAGTTCAACATAGGGACTGACTCTTCATATATGCTGACATTTACATTCACTCAACAACCGAAAGTCTATTGCTAAAGAACTTTTGGTCCAAATCCTATACTCACTCTTCTTCCTAAACCTACCGACTATCTTCCTAATCCTACTGAATATCCCTTTTTGACTGGATGTTCTCTTCTAAATTCAATCATCCAATGTACAAGGTCCTATGCCATTGTATATCGAATTATCTGAGGCATCTTTGCAGAACATCATTCAAAGCTAAGTATCCCAATCAAGGGCAAAACCCTTCTGGGCTTCAAATCATACCTAGATTTCTGTTTTCCTACTTATATTTCACCTCTATATTCCTGTAAATATTGCAGGTTCCCAATACCATTATTCATCACACAGAATCACTCGTAACCCAAATCAAACCTGTTTTTAACCCCAAGTATACACCGTTCCCTCAATCATTTTACAGAAGAGCAGGGACAGAGTGGTTCTTACAATACAGGAAAGTTGGGGACCTTCCACCTGATGAGAACCTCAAATGTCCATGCACAAATGATACCTGGAGAAGTTCTAGGCAGGTATGAAGCACCTGAGAGAGCAAAAGTCATCTTCCATGGCAAACAACCTGGTCAGGATGAAGGGATGTGTCTGAATCTGAATCTCTCTGTTCTTATTGTAGAGAAGATGGACCTAACCAGGGCTGAGTGGAGAGCTGTTCCCGGGTGCCAATGGTTGATATACATTCTACCTTATGAAAGTGTCACAGGAAGTAGGGGCAACCTCCATCTTATGTTACCCTTGGAAGCAACTGTTAGGACAAAGTGGTTGCCAAGGCAGTGACCTCATTCAGTTCCAAAGAATGTGACATACCTCATTTCCTTGGTGATGGAACTCTCTGAACTTGGTATCCAAGAAGCCAGGCACCCAGAGGCAGTCCCAGTCCCAGTCCCAGTGGGCTCACTTGTTTGGATTTACCAAGGACAGAGTCAGTTTTCTTGGTACCTAATGATGTGAGGATGGCCAAATGCCAGGAGAGCTCTGAAGATGGACCGTTCCTGAGAAAACAGGTAGTGGCTAACCACTTTTTCCTGACATCTTCACAGAGTTGGTCAAGGAAACAAGATCTGAGAGAAGACAGGCCATTTCGGGGGAACATAGTATGGCCCACCAGTCAGAGGACACTCCGGATAGTCACAGACCTACTTGGGGAAAGGAGGTGCCTTTGTGGAAGTGGGTGTGGGTTTGTTGTTTTGACTCATGTTCTCAGAATAGATAGGAAAGGCGGTTTGTTTGGTTTGTAGTGGACAGTTTCTAGTAAGTCATTTGACACCGTGAGTGTTTCTGTTTCTGTGTATCCCACTGTGTCCGTTGTTGTAGACATTAGAAAAGAGAATGCATTAATGGATGTGTCCTGTCTAGTACAAATCATACCAAAATTCATCCTGCCCAATATATGAATGGACTGCAGCTTGTCTTATCGATGTGCAACACCTGCTATCTTTCTAAGTTGTTGTTTTCTTCCTGAATTCTGGCCACTCTCCAGAATAGGCTCATGGATTTGTGTCCAAAATATGTACCACCTCCAAGCTCTGTGACATGGCCATGTACTGGATAGCTGAAGAGAATGGCGAGCATCTCAGAAAACTCAGATATCAGTGTGACCAGGAAAGTCTCAGTGCAGAAACCCTGCTTTGGGCCTTTTGCTTACTTATTGTTGTGTTGCACTGAATGTCAGGAAGGTCTTTGCCTCAGGCCACCCCTTTGTGAAGCCTGAAGAAAACAGTTTTTAAATGGAAATGAATGGGCCTCACCTGTGGCTCTTGCTTAATTGCTTTGGAAAGGGATGTGTCTTTATCAGCCTCTTGGGCCTGTGTGTGGCTGTGACTTAGATTCTCAGCACCTGATGGATCTTAAGAATGATCCCATGTGAGCTTCCAAAACCAAAATGGCAAAAAATTTCATTCATTGTGGATGAAGTCTCTTGCCTTCCTCTGTTAGGTTCCTGCACTCCATCAAATGACAATAGGGATTCTTTGGGTCAAATGAGTTCTTCAAAGCCCTGCAGAGGTGCTTGTGTTTTCGCATGACTCTAAATCACCTAAAGAATCGATACCTAAAATCAGTAGGCCTCAAATTGGAGAAACACAGAAGTATTAATGGCAGGCTTATTTGTTCACTCCTGGTTCACAGAAACGGTGTCCAGGCTACCCTGACTTTAGACAAATGAGGGGCAAACGAGCTGATTTTGGACACTGTCTTGGGCTGCGCCCCTCATGGAAACCTCCAGCCAGAGGTTAAGATGATTGACTATATGGAATAAGATGAGGGCCATGTGGGAGTGTTTTGGTTTAATTTTGGTCATTTGTGTGGCATTGGAAAAAATGACTGGGTCCACGTGGGCTTGAACTCTGGTGTGATTCCCCTTAGAGACTGGGTTTTGGAACTGAACTCAGAGAAGCATTGCCATGAATTTTGTTGGGATTTTAAGAGGCCACGCATGAAAGTCGCTCTTGGAAACTGAGACCTAGGCCCCGGGTGGATTTCCACAGAGGCCTGGGAATCTCAGCAAGGATATCACATGATTTTATTCTTAAAGAAATGGCAGCCATAGTTGAGAGTCAAAACACACATGGACCTCACATTGTAGACCTCAATGGGCCTGGCCTAATGTGACCTTTTGTCCACTCTTTGGGAAGCCATGCCTGTGAGAGTTCTGAAGAGATTTCATTGAAATGAGCTTCCTCACCATTTAATGTTTGCTGAATGAACTGAAACCCACAGTGCCTCCAACTTCATGGTTGAAAAATGGCTAGATAAATACCATGAAATTTTTGAAATTCCTATGACCAGGTGGCACTGGAGAAACATTGGATGTCCTGTTGCTGATCATGAGTATACCAGACAGTGCCTTGATTTACTGAGTTTCATGAAAATGGTGTAGAACAGAGATGCCAGAAATTTGGAGCCTGCTGAGTAGTGGGTCTAGAGCAGTGGTGGGGAGGTGTTTGATAAAACATCCGTGGTAGGGCCATGTGGATCTACCATTGGATTCCAAATGGCTTGTAACTGACATGGTGCAGCCAGCAGACCCCTATATGTAAAGGCATCTTGTTACATGGAGAGTTTTCAGAGGAAAATTAAGAATCAGGTTGATATGGACAAGGGGGCAATGGGGCAAGCTGTGAGAGATAGGAGCCTAGTTGGTGCATTCTCTTGCAGACAATGACCCACCACATGTGACAGAACTCCCTCCAGCACTGTGTCCCCCTTTAGCTCCTAGTATTTCGTGAAACAAATATCAAATTCACAGTGCAGCAGCAAAAACACCACAAAAAGTGGAAGAGGACCAAATGGCTTCACAGTCCACACGGTGAAACACTTAGTCCCCAATGGCCTCAGTTTACCTACAAAGAGAGGATTCAGCACTGCTTCATCTTGTTCATTGGAAAATAAGAAACCATGTCCTCCAGGTCACATAGATGCAGACCCAGCTTTGATGTTCTCACTACAGAGGAAGCCAAATCTCCTGAAAACAACATATATTTCAAGTGTGGAAGCTCAGAGGCAGTTTCTCAAAAAGTTTTTAGGCCAGCAGAGCTCCATGTTTGTGGAGTGTTTACCCTGTCCCTTAGTTTTGGAAACTCCTCTACCACCTCCAAGGTTGTGAACTCCTGAGCATTTTCCATTCCAGATATGTATTCACTGATTTTGTAACTCTTCTCCTCTAATTGTGTCTTACTTGGGGTGAAGGTAATGTCAAGGCATTGTTCTGGATGAGAGCGGGAGGATATTTGTGCAGCATATATTTACATACACATTGGAATCATTTTCCAATTTTCCATTCGAAATACTGAATCCCTGACACTAACCCATACCTAGTAGACTCAGACTATTCATCCTAATATAATGGAGAAAATTAACCCAACACATTAGAAATACAAGTACTTCAGAGGAGACATGTTGTATAGTTGGACTTGACATTTGCATTATATAAGGTAGGAGTTATAAATCTAGTCAAATTTATTTGAAATATTCTCCATGTGTTTTAAACTTAACAAATATGTGAATTCTTGTTTCCTTTTTCTGTAGTCTCTTCACACACGTATATTTATATGCATATATAGAATCCTACCAGGTATCACACCTACATTTTTGTGAGGTGGCCGTCTTGGCAGATACAAATTGTGAGAAGAGTTCACTCCTCCTAAATGCTGTTGGAAATGAAAATTCAACTTATAGGAGAGCGTCCTAGTAGAACAACATTATACATTAACTCATGTTCAGTAAAATAAATATTTTTGCATTTGTGGATGATACATATTTACTGATGAATTTCGATTGGCATTTATATTGGTACTTTTTAATGTCTGTGAGTTGTGTGTGTGTGTGTGTGTGTGTGTGTGTGTGTGTGTATAGATATAGATATAGATATAGATATACTCTCCAAATTTTTCAAAATATGAAATATATGTGTCCAATATACACTCTCTAAATTCATTCATGTTCATGTATGTGGATTTATAATCCACTTTTCACAAGATGATAATCAGAAATATTCATCCACCTGAAATACATATTTGTTTCCTAGTACTGAAAACTAACTTCAGTGAATGGTGCATACAAATCCTAATTATTCTACAGTAACTGACCCAGTCTAACATCAATGCAAGTAGACTCCTATGGGACATGATATGTAATTTGTCATTCATTTGTATTCGACACTGGTACATTATTGTTTCTTCAGTTTTTGCACATCACAGGATATACATTTCATCCACAAGTTCACAAATTAATAAGCATTTGTTTCAACTTTCACCACTTCTTGCTTCAGAACACATGTATTGTCAGGGTTTCTTGACTGGTCTTTTCGTGAGACTTCTTTCCAAACACATTATTTTGAATTTCCATAATCATTTTGAAGCAAAACTCACACACTCTTCATGATAAACCTAAACACAAATATTTCCATTACATATATACCTGGTTGGAATGAATGACTGTATATCAATATACGATTTCCTTTAATTTTTCAGATATCAGTTCAATTCATTATTTAAAGTTCAAAAAAGTTATATTTTTTATTCACTGTATGGTCTATTCATGCTTTTTCTCTCTGTTCCTAGAAACAGGGTACACCTCTTTGTACCCCCGATTCTCATTTTACATCTTCAATATATTGCTCCCAGAAATGGTGAAAGAAATACTCATGTCACCTCATTTTCACAGTAATATTCTGGACAAAAAATGGAAAGGTCACACTTATGATTGTACCAAAGCCTAAATGGAAAGTGAACATGGATTTCTAAAAACATCCATGTCCAGGTTGCCTAATGCTGTCAATTGTCAATCCTATTGGTGACTACATATTTGTTTTTTTCCTAATTTATATATTCAAACTCAACCCTGTTGAAAACGTCTAATTCTATCACTCACTTTATACTTTGCCTGATTTCGTAATGTTTCTATTGATATCTGCTTTTCTACATATTTTCCCCAGTTCAACATAGTGACTGACTCTTCATATGTGCTGACATTTACATTCACTCAACAACCGAAAGTCTATTGCTAAAGAACTTTTGGTCCAAATTCTATACTCACTCTTCTTCCTAAACCTACAGACTATCTTCCTAATCCTACTGAATATCCCTTTTGGACTGGATGTTCTCTTCTAAATTCAATCATCCAATGTACAAGGTCCTATGCCATTGTATATCGAATTACCTGAGGCATCTTTGCAGAACATCATTCAAAGCTAAGTATCCCAATCAAGGGCAAAACCCTTCTGGGCTTCAAATCATACCTAGATTTCTGTTTTCCTACTTATATTTCACCTCTATATTCTTGTAAATATTGCAGGTTCCCAATACCATTATTCATCACACAGAATCTCTCGTAACCCAAATCAAACCTGTTTTTAACCCCCAAGTATACACTGTTCCCTCAATCATTTTACAGAAGAGCAGAGACAGAGTGGTTCTTACAATACAGGAAAGTTGTTGACCTTCCACCTGATGAGAACCTCAAATGTCCATGCACAAATGATACCTGGAGAAGTTGTAGGCAGGTATGAAGCACCTGAGAGAGCAAAAGTCATCTTCCATGGCAAACAACCTGGTCAGGATGAAGGGATGTGTCTGAATCTGCCTCTCTCTCTTCTTATTGTACAGAAGATGGACCGAACCAGGGCTGAGTGGAGAGCTGTTCCCGGGTGCCAATGGTGATATACATTCTACCTTATGAAAGTGTCACAGGAAGTAGGAGCAACCTCCATCTTATGTAACCCTTGGAAGCAACTGTTAGGACAAAGTGGTTGCCAAGGCAGTGACCTCATTCAGTTCCAAAGAATGTGACATACCTCATTTCCTTGGTGATGGAACTCTCTGAACTTGGTATCCAAGAAGCCAGGCACCCAGAGGCAGTCCAGTCCCAGTCCCAGTGGGCTCACTTGTTTGGATTTACCAAGGACAGAGTCAGTTTTCTTGGTACCTAATGATGTGAGGATGGCCAAATGCCAGGAGAGCTCTGAAGATGGACCTTTCCTGAGAAAACAGGTAGTGGCTAACCACTTTTTCCTGACATCTTCACAGAGTTGGTCAAGGAAACAAGATCTGAGAGAAGACAGGCCATTTCGGGGGAACATAGTATGGCCCACCAGTCAGAGGACACTCCGGATAGTCACAGACCTACTTGGGGGAAGGAGGTGCCTTTGTGGGAGTGGGTGTGGGTTTGTTGTTTTGTCTCATGTTCTGAGAATAGATAGGAAAGGCGGTTTGTTTGGTTTGGAGTGGACAGTTTCTAGTAAGTCATTTGACACGGCGAGTGTTTCTGTTTCTGTGTATCCCACTGTGTCCGTTGTTGTAGACATTAGAAAAGAGAATGCATTAATGGATGTGTCCTGTCTAGTATAAATCTTCCCATGCCCAATATATGAATGGACTGCAGCTTGTCTTATCGATGTGCAACACCTGCTATCTTTCTAAGTTGTAGTTTTTTTCCTGAATTCTGGCCACTCTCCAGAATAGGCTCATGGATTTGTGTCCAAATATGTACCACCTCCAAGCTCTGTGACATGGCCATGTACTGGATAGCTGAAGAGAATGGCGAGCATCTCAGAAAACTCAGATATCAGTGTGACCAGGAAAGTCTCAGTGCAGAAACCCTGCTTTGGGCCTTTTGCTTACTTATTGTTGTGTTGCACTGAATGTCAGGAAGGTCTTTGCCTCAGGCCACCCCTTTGTGAAGCCTGAAGAAAACAGTTTTCAAATGGAAATGAATGGGCCTCACCTGTGGCTCTTTGCTTAATTGCTTTGGAAAGGGATGTGTCTTTATCAGCCTCTTGGGCCTGTGTGTGGCTGTGACTTTAGATTCTCAGCACCTGATGGATCTTAAGAATGATCCCATGTGAGCTTCCAAAACCAAAATGGCAAAAAATTTCATTCATTGTGGATGAAGTCTCTTGCCTTCCTCTGTTAGGTTCCTGCACTCCATCAAATGACAATAGGGATTCTTTGGGTCAAATGAGTTCTTCAAAGCCCTGCAGAGGTGCTTGTGTTTTCGCATGACTCTAAATCACCTAAAGAATCGATACCTAAAATCAGTAGGCCTCAAATTGGAGAAACACAGAAGTATTAACGGCAGGCTTATTTGTTCACTCCTGGTTCACAGAAACGGTGTCCAGGCTACCCTGACTTTAGACAAATGAGGGGCAAACGAGCTGATTTTGGACACTGTCTTGGGCTGTGCCCCTCATGGAAACCTCCAGCCAGAGATTAAGATGATTGACTATATGAAATAAGATGAGGGCCATGTGGGAGTGTTTTGGTTTTAATTTTGGTCATTTGTGTGGCATTGGAAAAAATGACTGGGTCCACATGGCTTGAACTCTGGTGTGATTCCCCTTAGAGACTGGGTTTTGGAACTGAACTCAGAGAAGCATTGCCATGAATTTTGTTGGGATTTTAAGAGGCCACGCATGAAAGTCGCTCTTGGAAACTGAGACCTAGGCCCCGGGTGGATTTCCACAGAGGCCTGGGAATCTCAGCAAGGATATCACATGATTTTATTCTTAAAGAAATGGCAGCCATAGTTGAGAGTCAAAACACACATGGACCTCACATTGTAGACCTCAATGGGCCTGGCCTAATGTGACCCTTTGTCCACTCTTTGGGAAGCCATGCCTGTGAGAGTTCTCCAGAGATTTCATTGAAATGAGCTTCCTCACCATTAAATGTTTGCTGAATGAACTGAAACCCACAGTGCCTCCAACTTCATGCTTGAAAAATGGCTAGATAAATACCATGAAATTTTGAAATTCCTATGACCAGGTGGCACTGGAGAAACATTGGATGTCCTGTTGCTGATCATGAGTATACCAGACAGTGCCTTGATTTACTGAGTTTCATGAAAATGGTGTAGAACAGAGATGCCAGAAATTTGGAGCCTGCTGAGTAGTGGGTCTAGAGCAGTGGTGGGGAGGTGTTTGATAAAACATCCGTGGTAGGGCCATGTGGATCTACCATTGGATTCCAAATGGCTTGTAACTGACATGGTGCAGCCAACAGACCCTTATATGTAAAGGCATCTTGTTATATGGAGAGTTTTCAGAGGAAAATTAAGAATCAGGTTGATATGGACAAGGGGGCAATGGGGCAAGCTGTGAGAGATAGGAGCCTAGTTGGTGCATTCTCTTGCAGACCCTGACCCACCACACGTGACAGAACTCACTCCAGCACTGTGTCCCAGTTTAGCTCCTAGTATTTCGTGAAACAAATACCAAACTCACAGTGCAGCAGCAAAAACACCACAAAAAGTGGAAGAGGACCAAATGGCTTCACAGTCCACATGGGGAGACACTTAGTCCCCAGTGGCATCAGGTTACCTACAAAGAGAGGATTCAGCACTGCTTCATCTTGTTCATTGGAAAATAAGAAACCATGTCCTCCAGGTCACATAGATTCAGACCCAGCTTTGATGTTCTCACTACAGAGGAAGCCAAATCTCCTGAAAACAACATATATTTCAAGTGTGGAAGCTCAGAGGCAGTTTCTCAAAAAGTTTTTAGGCCAGCAGAGCTCCATGTTTGTGGAGTGTTTACCCTGTCCCTTAGTTTTGGAAACTCCTCTACCACCTCCAAGGTTGTGAACTCCTGAGCATTTTCCATTCCAGATATGTATTCACTGATTTTGTAACTCTTCTCCTCTAATTGTGTCTTACTTGGGGTGAAGGTAATGTCAAGGCATTGTTCTGGATGAGAGCGGGAGGATATTTGTGCAGCATATATTTACATACACATTGGAATCATTTTCCAATTTTCCATTCGAAATACTGAATCCCTGACACTAACCCATACCTAGTAGACTCAGACTATTCATCCTAATATAATGGAGAAAATTAACCCAACACATTAGAAATACAAGTACTTCAGAGGAGACATGTTGTATAGTTGGACTTGACATTTGCATTATATAAGGTAGGAGTTATAAATCTAGTCAAATTTATTTGAAATATTCTCCATGTGTTTTAAACTTAACAAATATGTGAATTCTTGTTTCCTTTTTCTGTAGTCTCTTCACACACGTATATTTATATGCATATATAGAATCCTACCAGGTATCACACCTACATTTTTGTGAGGTGGCCGTCTTGGCAGATACAAATTGTGAGAAGAGTTCACTCCTCCTAAATGCTGTTGGAAATGAAAATTCAACTTATAGGAGAGCGTCCTAGTAGAACAACATTATACATTAACTCATGTTCAGTAAAATAAATATTTTTGCATTTGTGGATGATACATATTTACTCATGAATTTCGATTGGCATTTATATTGGTACATTTTAATGTCTGTGAGTTGTGTGTGTGTGTGTGTGTGTGTGTGTGTGTGTGTGTATAGATATAGATATAGATATAGATATACTCTCCAAATTTTTCAAAATATGAAATATATGTGTCCAATATACACTCTCTAAATTCATTCATGTTCATGTATGTGGATTTATAATCCACTTTTCACAAGATGATAATCAGAAATATTCATCCACCTGAAATACATATTTGTTTCCTAGTACTGAAAACTAACTTCAGTGAATGGTGCATACAAATCCTAATTATTCTACAGTAACTGACCCAGTCTAACATCAATGCAAGTAGACTCCTATGGGACATGATATGTAATTTGTCATTCATTTGTATTCGACACTGGTACATTATTGTTTCTTCAGTTTTTGCACATCACAGGATATACATTTCATCCACAAGTTCACAAATTAATAAGCATTTGTTTCAACTTTCACCACTTCTTGCTTCAGAACACATGTATTGTCAGGGTTTCTTGACTGGTCTTTTCGTGAGACTTCTTTCCAAACACATTATT
Source organism: Callospermophilus lateralis (assembly GCF_048772815.1). Lineage (NCBI taxonomy): Eukaryota > Metazoa > Chordata > Mammalia > Rodentia > Sciuridae > Callospermophilus > Callospermophilus lateralis. Next base: position 377,173 of record NW_027512698.1, read on the forward strand.
TTGAATTTCCATAATCATTTTGAAGCAAAACTCACACACTCTTCATGATAAACCTAAACACAAATATTTCCATTACATATATACCTGGTTGGAATGAATGACTGTATATCAATATACGATTTCCTTTAATTTTTCAGATATCAGTTCAATTCATTATTTAAAGTTCAAAAAAGTTATATTTTTTATTCACTGTATGGTCTATTCATGCTTTTTCTCTCTGTTCCTAGAAACAGGGTACACCTCTTTGTACCCCCGATTCTCATTTTACATCTTCAATATATTGCTCCCAGAAATGGTGAAAGAAATACTCATGTCACCTCATTTTCACAGTAATATTCTGGACAAAAAATGGAAAGGTCACACTTATGATTGTACCAAAGCCTAAATGGAAAGTGAACATGGATTTCTAAAAACATCCATGTCCAGGTTGCCTAATGCTGTCAATTGTCAATCCTATTGGTGACTACATATTTGTTTTTTTCCTAATTTATATATTCAAACTCAACCCTGTTGAAAACGTCTAATTCTATCACTCACTTTATACTTTGCCTGATTTCGTAATGTTTCTATTGATATCTGCTTTTCTACATATTTTCCCCAGTTCAACATAGTGACTGACTCTTCATATGTGCTGACATTTACATTCACTCAACAACCGAAAGTCTATTGCTAAAGAACTTTTGGTCCAAATTCTATACTCACTCTTCTTCCTAAACCTACAGACTATCTTCCTAATCCTACTGAATATCCCTTTTGGACTGGATGTTCTCTTCTAAATTCAATCATCCAATGTACAAGGTCCTATGCCATTGTATATCGAATTACCTGAGGCATCTTTGCAGAACATCATTCAAAGCTAAGTATCCCAATCAAGGGCAAAACCCTTCTGGGCTTCAAATCATACCTAGATTTCTGTTTTCCTACTTATATTTCACCTCTATATTCTTGTAAATATTGCAGGTTCCCAATACCATTATTCATCACACAGAATCTCTCGTAACCCAAATCAAACCTGTTTTTAACCCCAAGTATACACTGTTCCCTCAATCATTTTACAGAAGAGCAGAGACAGAGTGGTTCTTACAATACAGGAAAGTTGGGGACCTTCCACCTGATGAGAACCTCAAATGTCCATGCACAAATGATACCTGGAGAAGTTGTAGGCAGGTATGAAGCACCTGAGAGAGCAAAAGTCATCTTCCATGGCAAACAACCTGGTCAGGATGAAGGGATGTGTCTGAATCTGCCTCTCTCTCTTCTTATTGTACAGAAGATGGACCGAACCAGGGCTGAGTGGAGAGCTGTTCCCGGGTGCCAATGGTGATATACATTCTACCTTATGAAAGTGTCACAGGAAGTAGGAGCAACCTCCATCTTATGTAACCCTTGGAAGCAACTGTTAGGACAAAGTGGTTGCCAAGGCAGTGACCTCATTCAGTTCCAAAGAATGTGACATACCTCATTTCCTTGGTGATGGAACTCTCTGAACTTGGTATCCAAGAAGCCAGGCACCCAGAGGCAGTCCCAGTCCCAGTCCCAGTGGGCTCACTTGTTTGGATTTACCAAGGACAGAGTCAGTTTTCTTGGTACCTAATGATGTGAGGATGGCCAAATGCCAGGAGAGCTCTGAAGATGGACCTTTCCTGAGAAAACAGGTAGTGGCTAACCACTTTTTCCTGACATCTTCACAGAGTTGGTCAAGGAAACAAGATCTGAGAGAAGACAGGCCATTTCGGGGGAACATAGTATGGCCCACCAGTCAGAGGACACTCCGGATAGTCACAGACCTACTTGGGGGAAGGAGGTGCCTTTGTGGGAGTGGGTGTGGGTTTGTTGTTTTGTCTCATGTTCTGAGAATAGATAGAGAAGGCGGTTTGTTTGGTTTGGAGTGGACAGTTTCTAGTAAGTCATTTGACACGGCGAGTGTTTCTGTTTCTGTGTATCCCACTGTGTCCGTTGTTGTAGACATTAGAAAAGAGAATGCATTAATGGATGTGTCCTGTCTAGTATAAATCTTCCCATGCCCAATATATGAATGGACTGCAGCTTGTCTTATCGATGTGCAACACCTGCTATCTTTCTAAGTTGTAGTTTTCTTCCTGAATTCTGGCCACTCTCCAGAATAGGCTCATGGATTTGTGTCCAAAATATGTACCACCTCCAAGCTCTGTGACATGGCCATGTACTGGATAGCTGAAGAGAATGGCGAGCATCTCAGAAAACTCAGATATCAGTGTGACAAGAAAGTCTCAGTGCAGAAACCCTGCTTTGGGCCTTTTGCTTACTTATTGTTGTGTTGCACTGAATGTCAGGAAGGTCTTTGCCTCAGGCCACCCCTTTGTGAAGCCTGAAGAAAACAGTTTTCAAATGGAAATGAATGGGCCTCACCTGTGGCTCTTTGCTTAATTGCTTTGGAAAGGGATGTGTCTTTATCAGCCTCTTGGGCCTGTGTGTGGCTGTGACTTAGATTCTCAGCACCTGATGGATCTTAAGAATGATCCCTTGTGAGCTTCCAAAACCAAAATGGCAAAAAATTTCATTCATTGTGGATGAAGTCTCTTGCCTTCCTCTGTTAGGTTCCTGCACTCCATCAAATGACAATAGGGATTCTTTGGGTCAAATGAGTTCTTCAAAGCCCTGCAGAGGTGCTTGTGTTTTCGCATGACTCTAAATCACCTAAAGAATCGATACCTAAAATCAGTAGGCCTCAAATTGGAGAAACACAGAAGTATTAACGGCAGGCTTATTTGTTCACTCCTGGTTCACAGAAACGGTGTCCAGGCTACCCTGACTTTAGACAAATGAGGGGCAAACGAGCTGATTTTGGACACTGTCTTGGGCTGCGCCCCTCATGGAAACCTCCAGCCAGAGGTTAAGATGATTGACTATATGAAATAAGATGAGGGCCATGTGGGAGTGTTTTGGTTTTAATTTTGGTCATTTGTGTGGCATTGGAAAAAATGATGGGTCCACGTGGGCTTGAACTCTGGTGTGATTCCCCTTAGAGACTGGGTTTTGGAACTGAACTCAGAGAAGCATTGCCATGAATTTTGTTGGGATTTTAAGAGGCCACGCATGAAAGTCGCTCTTGGAAACTGAGACCTAGGCCCCGGGTGGATTTCCACAGAGGCCTGGAAATCTCAGCAAGGATACCACATGATTTTATTCTTAAAGAAATGGCAGCCATAGTTGAGAGTCAAAACACACATGGACCTCACATTGTAGACCTCAATGGGCCTGGCCTAATGTGACCTTTTGTCCACTCTTTGGGAAGCCATGCCTGTGAGAGTTCTCCAGAGATTTCATTGAAATGAGCTTCCTCACCATTTAATGTTTGCTGAATGAACAGAAACCCACAGTGCCTCCAACTTCATGCTTGAAAAATGGCTAGATAAATACCATGAAATTTTTGAAATTCCTATGACCAGGTGGCACTGGAGAAACATTGGATGTCCTGTTGCTGATCATGAGTATACCAGACAGTGCCTTGATTTACTGAGTTTCATGAAAATGGTGTAGAACAGAGATGCCAGAAATTTGGAGCCTGCTGAGTAGTGGGTCTAGAGCAGTGGTGGGGAGGTGTTTGATAAAACATCCGTGGTAGGGCCATGTGGATCTACCATTGGATTCCAAATGGCTTGTAACTGACATGGTGCAGCCAGCAGACCCTTATATGTAAAGGCATCTTGTTATATGGAGAGTTTTCAGAGGAAAATTAAGAATCAGGTTGATATGGACAAGGGGGCAATGGGGCAAGCTGTGAGATATAGGAGCCTAGTTGGTGCATTCTCTTGCAGACGCTGACCCACCACATGTGACAGAACTCCCTCCAGCACTGTGTCCCAGTTTAGCTCCTAGTATTTCGTGAAACAAATACCAAACTCACAGTGCAGCAGCAAAAACACCACAAAAAGTGGAAGAGGACCAAATGGCTTCACAGTCCACACAGGGAGACACTTAGTCCCCAGTGGCCTCAGTTTACCTACAAAGAGAGGATTCAGCACTGCTTCATCTTGTTCATTGGAATATAAGAAACCATGTCCTCCAGGTCACATAGATGCAGACCCAGCTTTGATGGTCTCACTACAGAGGAAGCCAAATCTCCTGAAAACTACATATATTTCAAGTGTGGAAGCTCAGAGGCAGTTTCTCAAAAAGTTTTTAGGCCAGCAGAGCTCCATGTTTGTGGAGTGTTTACCCTGTCCCTTAGTTTTGGAAACTCCTCTACCACCTCCAAGGTTGTGAACTCCTGAGCATTTTCCATTCCAGATATGTATTCACTGATTTTGTAACTCTTCTCCTCTAATTGTGTCTTACTTGGGGTGAAGGTAATGTCAAGGCATTGTTCTGGATGAGAGCGGGAGGATATTTGTGCAGCATATATTTACATACACATTGGATTCATTTTCCAATTTTCCATTCGAAATACTGAATCCCTGACACTAACCCATACCTAGTAGACTCAGACTATTCATCCTAATATAATGGAGAAAATTAACCCAACACATTAGAAATACAAGTACTTCAGAGGAGACATGTTGTATAGTTGGACTTGACATTTGCATTATATAAGGTAGGAGTTATAAATCTAGTCAAATTTATTTGAAATATACTCCATGTGTTTTAAACTTAACAAATATGTGAATTCTTGTTTCCTTTTTCTGTAGTCTCTTCACACACGTATATTTATATGCATATATAGAATCCTACCAGGTATCACACCTACATTTTTGTGAGGTGGCCGTCTTGGCAGATACAAATTGTGAGAAGAGTTCACTCCTCCTAAATGCTGTTGGAAATGAAAATTCAACTTATAGGAGAGCGTCCTAGTAGAACAACATTATACATTAACTCATGTTCAGTAAAATAAATATTTTTGCATTTGTGGATGATACATATTTACTGATGAATTTCGATTGGCATTTATATTGGTACTTTTTAATGTCTGTGAGTTGTATGTGTGTGTGTGTGTGTGTGTGTGTGTATAGATATAGATATAGATATAGATATACTCTCCAAATTTTTCAAAATATGAAATATATGTGTCTAATATACACTCTCTAAATTCATTCATGTTCATGTATGTGGATTTATAATCCACTTTTCACAAGATGATAATCAGAAATATTCATCCACCTGAAATACATATTTGTTTCCTAGTACTGAAAACTAACTTCAGTGAATGGTGCATACAAATCCTAATTACTCTACAGTAACTGACCCAGTCTAACATCAATGCAAGTAGACTCCTATGGGACATGATATGTAATTTGTCATTCATTTGTATTCGACACTGGTACATTATTGTTTCTTAAGTTTTTGCACATCACAGGATATACATTTCATCCACAAGTTCACAAATTAATAAGCATTTGTTTCAACTTTCACCACTTCTTGCTTCAGAACACATGTATTGTCAGGGTTTCTTGACTGGTCTTTTCATGAGACTTCTTTCCAAACACATTATTTTGAATTTCCATAATCATTTTGAAGCAAAACTCACACACTCTTCATGATAAACCAAAACACAAATATTTCCATTACATATATACCTGGTTGGAATGAATGATTGTATATCAATATACGATTTCCTTTAATTTTTCAGATATCAGTTCAATTCATTATTTAAAGTTCAAAAAAGTTATATTTTTTATTCACTGTATGGTCTATTCATGCTTTTTCTCTATGTTCCTAGAAACAGGGTACACCTCTTTGTAACCCCGATTCTCATTTTACATCTTCAATATATTGCTCCCAGAAATGGTGAAAGAAATACTCATGTCACCTCATTTTCACAGTAATATTCTGGACAAAAAACGGAAAGGTCACACTTATGATTGTACCAAAGCCTAAATGGAAAGTGAACATGGATTTCTAAAAACATCCATGTCCAGGTTGCCTAATGCTGTCAATTGTCAATCCTATTGGTGACTACATATTTGTTTTTTTCCTAATTTATATATTCAAACTCAACCCTGTTGAAAATGTCTAATTCTATCACTCACTTTATACTTTGCCTGATTTCATAATGTTTCTATTGATATCTGCTTTTCTACATATTTTCCCCAGTTCAACATAGTGACTGACTCTTCATATGTGCTGACATTTACATTCACTCAACAACCGAAAGTCTATTGCTAAAGAACTTTTGGTCCAAATTCTATACTCACTCTTCTTCCTAAACCTACAGACTATCTTCCTAATCCTACTGAATATCCCTTTTTGACTGGATGTTCTCTTCTAAATTCAATCATCCAATGTACAAGGTCCTATGCCATTGTATATCGAATTACCTGAGGCATCTTTGCAGAACATCATTCAAAGCTAAGTATCCCAATCAAGGGCAAAACCCTTCTGGGTTTCAAATCATACCTAGATTTCTGTTTTCCTACTTATATTTCACCTCTATATTCTTGTAAATATTTCAGGTTCCCAATACCATTATTCATCACACAGAATCACTCGTAACCCAAATCAAACCTGTTTTTAACCCCAAGTATACACTGTTCCCTCAATCATTTTACAGAAGAGCAGGGACAGAGTGGTTCTTACAATACAGGAAAGTTGTTGACCTTCCACCTGATGAGAACCTCAAATGTCCATGCACAAATGATACCTGGAGAAGTTGTAGGCAGGTATGAAGCACCTGAGAGAGCAAAAGTCATCTTCCATGGCAAACAACCTGGTCAGGATGAAGGGATGTGTCTGAATCTGAATCTCTCTCTTCTTATTGTACAGAAGATGGACCGAACCAGGGATGAGTGGAGAGCTGTTCCCGGGTGCCAATGGTGATATACATTCTACCTTATGAAAGTGTCACAGGAAGTAGGGGCAACCTCCATCTTATGTAACCCTTGGAAGCAACTGTTAGGACAAAGTGGTTGCCAAGGCAGTGACCTCATTCAGTTCCAAAGAATGTGACATACCTCATTTCCTTGCTGATGGAACTCTCTGAACTTGGTATCCAAGAAGCCAGGCACCCAGAGGCAGTCCCAGTCCCAGTCCCAGTGGGCTCACTTGTTTGGATTTACCAAGGACAGAGTCAGTTTTCTTGGTACCTAATGATGTGAGGATGGACAAATGCCAGGAGAGCTCTGAAGATGGACCTTTCCTGAGAAAACAGGTAGTGGCTAACCACTTTTTCCTGACATCTTCACAGAGTTGGTCAAGGAAACAAGATCTGAGAGAAGACAGGCCATTTCGGGGGAACATAGTATGGCCCACCAGTCAGAGGACACTCCGGATCGTCACAGACCTACTTGGGGGAAGGAGGTGCCTTTGTGGGAGTGGGTGTGGGTTTGTTGTTTTGTCTCATGTTCTGAGAATAGATAGAGAAGGCGGTTTGTTTGGTTTGGAGTGGACAGTTTCTAGTAAGTCATTTGACACGGCGAGTGTTTCTGTTTCTGTGTATCCCACTGTGTCCGTTGTTGTAGACATTAGAAAAGAGAATGCATTAATGGATGTGTCCTGTCTAGTATAAATCTTCCCATGCCCAAAATATGAATGGACTGCAGCTTGTCTTATCGATGTGCAACACCTGCTATCTTTCTAAGTTGTAGTTTTCTTCCTGAATTCTGGCCACTCTCCAGAATAGGCTCATGGATTTGTGTCCAAAATATGTACCACCTCCAAGCTTTGTGACATTGCCATGTACTGGATAGCTGAAGAGAATGGCGAGCATCTCAGAAAACTCAGATATCAGTGTGACAAGGAAAGTCTCAGTGCAGAAACCCTGCTTTGGGCCTTTTGCTTACTTATTGTTGTGTTGCACTGAATGTCAGGAAGGTCTTTGCCTCAGGCCACCCCTTTGTGAAGCCTGAAGAAAACAGTTTTCAAATGGAAATGAATGGGCCTCACCTGTGGCTCTTTGCTTAATTGCTTTGGAAAGGGATGTGTCTTTATCAGCCTCTTGGGCCTGTGTGTGGCTGTGACTTAGATTCTCAGCACCTGATGGATCTTAAGAATGATCCCATGTGAGCTTCCAAAACCAAAATGGCAAAAAATTTCATTCATTGTGGATGAAGTCTCTTGCCTTCCTCTGTTAGGTTCCTGCACTCCATCAAATGACCAAAATTAAAATTCTTTGGGTCAAATGAGTTCAAAGTCTTTCACTCAACCCTGCAGAGGTGCTTGAGTTTTCGCATGAGGGGGGGCTCAAATCACCTAAAGAATCGTCATTTGTCCTAAAATCAGTAGGCGGACCTCAATTGGAGAAACACAGAAGTATTAATGGCAGGCTTATTTGTTCACTCCTGGTTGACTTTAGACAAATGAGGGGCAAACGAGCTGATTTTGGACACTGTCTTGGGCTGCGCCCCTCATGGAAACCTCCAGCCAGAGGTTAAGATGATTGACTATATGAAATAAGATGAGGGCCATGTGGGAGTGTTTTGGTTTTAATTTTGGTCATTTGTGTGGCATTGGAAAAAATGACTGGGTCCACGTGGGCTTGAACTCTGGTGTGATTCCCCTTAGAGACTGGGTTTTGGAACTGAACTCAGAGAAGCATTGCCATGAATTTTGTTGGGATTTTAAGAGGCCACGCATGAAAGTCGCTCTGGGAAACTGAGACCTAGGCCCCGGGTGGATTTCCACAGAGGCCTGGGAATCTCAGCAAGGATATCACATGATTTTATTCTTAAAGAAATGGCAGCCATAGTTGAGAGTCAAAACACACATGGACCTCACATTGTAGACCTCAATGGGCCTGGCCTAATGTGACCTTTTGTCCACTCTTTGGGAAGCCATGCCTGTGAGAGTTCTCCAGAGATTTCATTGAAATGAGCTTCCTCACCATTTAATGTTTGCTGAATGAACTGAAACCCACAGTGCCTCCAACTTCATGCTTGAAAAATGGCTAGATAAATACCATGAAATTTTTGAAATTCCTATGACCAGGTGGCACTGGAGAAACATTGGATGTCCTGTTGCTGATCATGAGTATACCAGACAGTGCCTTGATTTACTGAGTTTCATGAAAATGGTGTAGAACAGAGATGTCAGAAATTTGGAGCCTGCTGAGTAGTGGGTCTAGAGCAGTGGTGGGGAGGTGTTTGATAAAACATCCGTGGTATTGCCATGTGGATCTATCATTGGATTCCAAATGGCTTGTAACTGACATGGTGCAGCCAACAGACCCTTATATGTAATGGCATCTTGTTATATGGAGAGTTTTCAGAGGAAAATTAAGAATCAGGTTGATATGGACAAGGGGGCATTGGGGCAAGCTGTGAGAGATAGGAGCCTAGTTGGTGCATTCTCTTGCAGACCCTGACCCACCACACGTGACAGAACTCCCTCCAGCACTGTGTCCCAGTTTAGCTCCTAGTATTTCGTGAAACAAATACCAAACTCACAGTGCAGCAGCAAAAACACCACAAAAAGTGGAAGAGGACCAAATGGCTTCACAGTCCAAACGGGGAGACACTTAGTCCCCAGTGGCCTTAGTTTACCTACAAAGAGAGGATTCAGCACTGCTTCATCTTGTTCATTGGAAAATAAGAAACCATGTCCTCCAGGTCACATAGATGCAGACCCAGCTTTGATGGTCTCACTACAGAGGAAGCCAAATCTCCTGAAAACAACATATATTTCAAGTGTGGAAGCTCAGAGGCAGTTTCTCAAAAAGTTTTTAGGCCAGCAGAGCTCCATGTTTGTGGAGTGTTTACCCTGTCCCTTAGTTTTGGAAACTCCTCTACCACCTCCAAGGTTGTGAACTCCTGAGCATTTTCCATTCCAGATATGTATTCACTGATTTTGTAACTCTTCTCCTCTAATTGTGTCTTACTTGGGGTGAAGGTAATGTCAAGGCATTGTTCTCGATGAGAGCGGGAGGATATTTGTGCAGCATATATTTACATACACATTGGATTCATTTTCCAATTTTCCATTCGAAATACTGAATCCCTGACACTAACCCATACCTAGTAGACTCAGACTATTCATCCTAATATAATGGAGAAAATTAACCCAACACGTTAGAAATACAAGTACTTCAGAGGAGACATGTTGTATAGTTGGACTTGACATTTGCATTATATAAGGTAGGAGTTATAAATCTAGTCAAATTTATTTGAAATATTCTCCATGTGTTTTAAACTTAACAAATATGTGAATTCTTGTTTCCTTTTTCTGTAGTCTCTTCACACACGTATATTTATATGCATATATAGAATCCTACCAGGTATCACACGTACATTTTTGTGAGGTGGCTGTCTTGGCAGATACAAATTGTGAGAAGAGTTCACTCCTCCTAAATGCTGTTGGAAATGAAAATTCAACTTTTAGGAGAGCGTCCTAGTAGAACAACATTATTCATTAGCTCATGTTCAGTAAAATAAATATTTTTGCATTTGTGGATGATACATATTTACTGATGAATTTCGATTGGCATTTATATTGGTACTTTTTAATGTCTGTGAGTTGTGTGTGTGTGTGTGTGTGTGTGTGTGTGTGTGTGTGTGTATAGATATAGATATAGATATACTCTCCAAATTTTTCAAAATATGAAATATATGTGTCTAATATACACTCTCTAAATTCATTCATGTTCATGTATGTGGATTTATAATCCACTTTTCACAAGATGATAATCAGAAATATTCATCCACCTGAAATACATATTTGTTTCCTAGTACTGAAAACTAACTTCAGTGAATGGTGCATACAAATCCTAATTATTCTACAGTAACTGACCCAGTCTAACATCAATGCAAGTAGACTCCTATGGGACATGATATGTAATTTGTCATTCATTTGTATTCGACACTGGTACATTATTGTTTCTTCAGTTTTTGCACATCACAGGATATACATTTCATCCACAAGTTCACAAATTAATAAGCATTTGTTTCAACTTTCACCACTTCTTGCTTCAGAACACATGTATTGTCAGGGTTTCTTGACTGGTCTTTTCATGAGACTTCTTTCCAAACACATTATTTTGAATTTCCATAATCATTTTGAAGCAAACGTCACACACTCTTCATGATAAACCAAAACACAAATATTTCCATTACATATATACCTGGTTGGAATGAATGATTGTATATCAATATACGATTTCCTTTAATTTTTCAGATATCAGTTCAGTTCATTATTTAAAGTTCAAAAAAGTTATATTATTTATTCACAGTATGGTCTATTCATGCTTTTTCTCTATATTCCTAGAAACAGGGTACACCTCTTTGTAACCCCGATTCTCATTTTACATCTTCAATATATTGCTCCCAGAAATGGTGAAAGAAATACTCATGTCACCTCATTATCACAGTAATATTCTGGACAAAAAATGGAAAGGTCACACTTATGATTCTACCAAAGCCTAAATGGAAAGTGAACATGGATTTCTAAAACATCCATGTCCAGGTTGCCTAATGCTGTCAATTGTCAATCCTATTGGTGACTACATATTTGTTTTTTCCTAATTTATATATTCAAACTCAACCCTGTTGAAAATGTCTAATTCTATCACTCACTTTACACTTTGCCTGATTTTCTAATATTTCTATTGATATCTGCTTTTCTACATATTTTCCCCAGTTCAACATAGTGACTGACTCTTCATATGTGCTGACATTTACATTCACTCAACAACCGAAAGTCTATTGCTAAAGAACTTTTGGTCCAAATTCTATACTCACTCTTCTTCCTAAACCTACCGACTATCTTCCTAATCCTATTGAATATCCCTTTTTGACTGGATGTTCTCTCTAAATTCAATCATCCAATGTAGAAGGTCCTATGCCATTGTATATCGAATTATCTGAGGCATCTTTGCAGAACATCATTCAAAGCTAAGTATCCCAATCAAGGGCAAAACCCTTCTGGGCTTCAAATCATACCTAGATTTCTGTTTTCCTACTTATATTTCACCTCTATATTCTTGTAAATATTGCAGGTTCCCAATACCATTATTCGTCACACAGAATCACTCGTAACCCAAATCAAACCTGTTTTTAACCCCAAGTATACACTGTTCCCTCAATCATTTTACAGAAGAGCAGGGACAGAGTGGTTCTTACAATACAGGAAAGTTGGGTTCCTTCCACCTGATGAGAACCTCAAATGTCCATGCACAAATGATACCTGGAGAAGTTGTAGGCAGGTTTGAAGCACCTGAGAGAGCAAAAGTCATCTTCCATGGCAAACAACCTGGTCAGGATGAAGGGATGTGTCTGAATCTGCCTCTCTCTCTTCTTATTGTACAGAAGATGGACCAAACCAGGGCTGAGTGGAGAGCTGTTCCCGGGTGCCAATGGTGATATTTATTCTACCTTATGAAAGTGTCACAGGAAGTAGGGGCAACCTCCATCTTATGTTACCCTTGGAAGCAACTGTTAGGACAAAGTGGTTGCCAAGGCAGTGACCTCATTCAGTTCCAAAGAATGTGACATATCTCATTTCCTTGGTGATGGAACTCTCTGAACTTGGTATCCAAGAAGCCAGGCACCCAGAGGCAGTCCCAGTCCCAGTCTCAGTGGGCTCACTTATTTGGATTTACTAAGGACAGAGTCAGTTTTCTTGGTACCTAATGATGTGAGGATGGCCAAATGCCAGGAGGGCTCTGAAGATGGACCTTTCCTGAGAAAACAGGTAGTGGCTAACCACTTTTTTCTGACATCTTCACAGAGTTGGTCAAGGAAACAAGATCTAAGAGAAGACAGGCCATTTCGGGGGAACATAGTATGGCCCACCAGTCAGAGGACACTCCGGATAGTCACAGACGTACTTGGGGGAAGGAGGTGCCTTTGTGGGAGTGGGTGTGGGTTTGTTGTTTTGTCTCATGTTCTGAGAATAGATAGAAAAGGCGGTTTGTTTGGTTTGGAGTGGACATTTTCTAGTAAGTCATTTGACACGGCGAGTGTTTCTCTTTCTGTGTATCCCACTGTGTCCGTTGTTGTAGACATTAGAAAAGAGAATGCATTAATGGATGTGTCCTGTCTAGTATAAATCTTCCCATGCCCAATATATGAATGGACTGCAGCTTGTCTTATCGATGTGCAACACCTGCTATCTTTCTAAGTTGTAGTTTTCTTCCTGAATTCTGGCCACTCTCCAGAATAGGCTCATGGATTTGTGTCCAAAATATGTACCACCTCCAAGCTCTGTGACATGGCCATGTACTGGATAGCTGAAGAGAATGGCGAGCATCTCAGAAAACTCAGATATCAGTGTGACCAGGAAAGTCTCAGTGCAGAAACCCTGCTTTGGGCCTTTTGCTTACTTATTGTTGTGTTGCACTGAATGTCAGGAAGGTCTTTGCCTCAGGCCACCCCTTTGTGAAGCCTGAAGAAAACAGTTTTCAAATGGAAATGAATGGGCCTCACCTGTGGCTCTTTGGTTAATTGCTTTGGAAAGGGATGTGTCTTTATCAGCCTCTTGGGCCTGTGTGTGGCTGTGACTTATATTCTCAGCACCTGATGGATCTTAAGAATGATCCCATGTGAGCTTCCAAAACCAAAATGGCAAAAAATTTCATTCATTGTGGATGAAGTCTCTTGCCTTCCTCTGTTAGGTTCCTGCACTCCATGAAATGACAATAGGGATTCTTTGGGTCAAATGAGTTCTTCAAAGCCCTGCAGAGGTGCTTGTGTTTTCGCATGACTCTAAATCACCTAAAGAATCGATACCTAAAATCAGTAGGCCTCAAATTGGAGAAACAAAGAAGTATTAACGGCAGGCTTATTTGTTCACTCCTGGTTCACAGAAACGGTGTCCAGGCTACCCTGACTTTAGACAAATGAGGGGCAAACGAGCTGATTTTGGACACTGTCATTGGCTGCGCCCCTCATGGAAACCTCCAGCCAGAGGTTAAGATGATTGACTATATGGAATAAGATGAGGGCCATGTGGGAGTGTTTTGGTTTTAATTTTGGTCATTTGTGTGGCATTGGAAAAAATGACTGGGTCCACGTGGGCTTGAACTCTGGTGTGATTCCCCTTAGAGACTGGGTTTTGGAACTGAACTCAGAGAAGCATTGCCATGAATTTTGTTGGGATTTTAAGAGGCCACGCATGAAAGTCGCTCTTGGAAACTGAGACCTAGGCCCCGGGTGGATTTCCACAGAGGCCTGGGAATCTCAGCAAGGATATCACATGATTTTATTCTTAAAGAAATGGCAGCCATAGTTGAGAGTCAAAACACATATGGACCTCACATTGTAGACCTCAATGGGCCTGGCCTAATGTGACCTTTTGTCCACTCTTTGGGAAGCCATGCCTGTGAGAGTTCTCCAGAGATTTCATTGAAATGAGCTTCCTCACCATTTAATGTTTGCTGAATGAACTGAAACCCACAGTGCCTCCAACTTCATGCTTGAAAAATGGCTAAATAAATACCATGAAATTTTTGAAATTCCTATGACCAGGTGGCACTGGAGAAACATTGGATGTCCTGTTGCTGATCATAAGTATACCAGACAGTGCCTTGATTTACTGAGTTTCATGAAAATGGTGTAGAACAGAGATGCCAGAAATTTGGAGCCTGCTGAGTAGTGGGTCTAGAGCAGTGGTGGGGAGGTGTTTGATAAAACATCCATGGTAGGGCCATGTGGATCTCCCATTGGATTCCAAATGGCTTGTAACTGACATGGTGCAGCCAACAGACCCTTATATGTAAAGGCATCTTGTTATATGGAGAGTTTTCAGAGGAAAATTAAGAATCAGGTTGATATGGACAAGGGGGCAATGGGGCAAGCTGTGAGAGATAGGAGCCTAGTTGGTGCATTCTCTTGCAGACCCTGACCCACCACACGTGACAGAACTCCCTCCAGCACTGTGTCACCGGTTAGCTCCTAGTATTTCGTGAAACAAATATCAAACTCACAGTGCAGCAGCAAAAACACCACAAAAAGTGGAAGAGGACCAAATGGCTTCACAGTCCACACGGGGAGACACTTAGTCCCCAATGGCCTCAGTTTACCTACAAAGATAGGATTCAGCACTGCTTCATCTTGTTCATTGGAAAATAAGAAACCATGTCCTCCAGGTCACATAGATGCAGACCCAGCTTTGATGTTCTCACTGCAGAGGAAGCCAAATCTCCTGAAAACAACATATATTTCAAGTGTGGAAGCTCAGAGGCAGTTTCTCAAAAAGTTTTTAGGCCAGCAGAGCTCCATGTTTGTGGAGTGTTTACCCTGTCCCTTAGTTTTGGAAACTCCTCTACCACCTCCAAGGTTGTGAACTCCTGAGCATTTTCCATTCCAGATATGTATTCACTGATTTTGTAACTCTTCTCCTCTAATTGTGTCTTACTTGGGGTGAAGGTAATGTCAAGGCATTGTTCTGGATGAGAGCGGGAGGATATTTGTGCAGCATATATTTACATACACATTTAATTCATTTTCCAATTTTCCATTCGAAATACTGAATCCCTGACACTAACCCATACCTAGTAGACTCAGACTATTCATCCTAATATAATGGAGAAAATTAACCCAACACATTAGAAATACAAGTACTTCAGAGGAGACATGTTTTATAGTTGGACTTGACATTTGCATTATATAAGGTAGGAGTTATAAATCTAGTCAAATTTATTTGAAATATTCTCCATGTGTTTTAAACTTAACAAATATGTGAATTTTTGTTTCCTTTTTCTGTAGTCTATTCACACATGTATATTTATATGCATATATAGAATCCTACCAGGTATCACACGTACATTTTTGTGAGGTGGCTGTCTTGGCAGATACAAATTGTGAGAAGAGTTCACTCCTCCTAAATGCTGTTGGAAATGAAAATTCAACTTATAGGAGAGCGTCCTAGTAGAACAACATTATTCATTAGCTCATGTTCAGTAAAATAAATATTTTTGCATTTGTGGATGATACATATTTACTGATGAATTTCGATTGGCATTTATATTGGTACTTTTTAATGTCTGTGAGTTGTGTGTGTGTGTGTGTGTGTGTGTGTGTGTGTGTGTGTGTATAGATATAGATATAGATATACTCTCCAAATTTTTCAAAATATGAAATATATGTGTCTAATATACACTCTCTAAATTCATTCATGTTCATGTATGTGGATTTATAATCCACTTTTCACAAGATGATAATCAGAAATATTCATTCACCTGAAATACATATTTGTTTCCTAGTACTGAAAACTAACTTCAGTGAATGGTGCATACAAATCCTAATTATTCTACAGTAACTGACCCAGTCTAACATCAATGCAAGTAGACTCCTATGGGACATGATCTGTAATTTGTCATTCATTTGTATTCGACACTGGTACATTATTGTTTCTTCAGTTTTTGCACATCACAGGATATACATTTCATCCACAAGTTCAGAAATTAATAAGCATTTGTTTCAACTTTCACCACTTCTTGCTTCAGAACACATGTATTGTCAGGGTTTCTTGACTGGTCTTTTCATGAGACTTCTTTCCAAACACATTATTTTGAATTTCCATAATCATTTTGAAGCAAACGTCACACACTCTTCATGATAAACCAAAACACAAATATTTCCATTACATATATACCTGGTTGGAATGAATGATTGTATATCAATATACGATTTCCTTTAATTTTTCAGATATCAGTTCAGTTCATTATTTAAAGTTCAAAAAAGTTATATTATTTATTCACAGTATGGTCTATTCATGCTTTTTCTCTATATTCCTAGAAACAGGGTACACCTCTTTGTAACCCCGATTCTCATTTTACATCTTCAATATATTGCTCCCAGAAATGGTGAAAGAAATACTCATGTCACCTCATTATCACAGTAATATTCTAGACAAAAAATGGAAAGGTCACACTTATGATTGTACCAAAGCCTAAATGGAAAGTGAACATGGATTTCTAAAAACATCCATGTCCAGGTTGCCTAATGCTGTCAATTGTCAATCCTATTGGTGACTACATATTTGTTTTTTTCCTAATTTATATATTCAAACTCAACCCTGTTGAAAATGTCTAATTCTATCACTCACTTTATACTTTGCCTGATTTCCTAATATTTCTATTGATATCTGCTTTAATACATATTTTCCCCAGTTCAACATAGTGACTGACTCTTCATATGTGTTGACATTTACATTCACTCAACAACCGAAAGTCTATTGCTAAAGAACTTTTGGTCCAAATTCTATACTCACTCTTCTTCCTAAACCTACCGACTATCTTCCTAATCCTATTGAATATCCCTTTTTGACTGGATGTTCTCTCTAAATTCAATCATCCAATGTACAAGGTCCTATGCCATTGTATATCGAATTATCTGAGGCATCTTTGCAGAACATCATTCAAAGCTAAGTATCCCAATCAAGGGCAAAACCCTTCTGGGCTTCAAATCATACCTAGATTTCTGTTTTCCTACTTATATTTCACCTCTATATTCTTGTAAATATTGCAGGTTCCCAAACCATTATTCATCACACAGAATCACTCGTAACCCAAATCAAACCTGTTTTTAACCCCAAGTATACACTGTTCCCTCAATCATTTTACAGAAGAGCAGGGACAGAGTGGTTCTTACAATACAGGAAAGTTGGGGACCTTCCACCTGATGAGAACCTCAAATGTCCATGCACAAATGATACCTGGAGAAGTTGTAGGCAGGTATGAAGCACCTGAGAGAGCAAAAGTCATCTTCCATGGCAAACAACCTGGTCAGGATGAAGGGATGTGTCTGAATCTGCCTCTCTCTCTTCTTATTGTACAGAAGATGGACCGAACCAGGGCTGAGTGGAGAGCAGTTCCCGGGTGCCAATGGTGATATACATTCTACCTTATGAAAGTGTCACAGGAAGTAGGGGCAACCTCCATCTTATGTAACCCTTGGAAGCAACTGTTAGGACAAAGTGGTTGCCAAGGCAGTGACCTCATTCAGTTCCAAAGAATGTGACATACCTCATTTCCTTGGTGTTGGAACTCTCTGAACTTGGTATCCAAGAAGCCAGGCACCCAGAGGCAGTCCCAGTCCCAGTCCCAGTGGGCTCACTTGTTTGGATTTACCAAGGACAGAGTCAGTTTTCTTGGTACCTAATGATGTGAGGATGGCCAAATGCCAGGAGAGCTCTGAAGATGGACCTTTCCTGAGAAAACAGGTAGTGGCTAACCACTTTTTCCTGACATCTTCACAGAGTTGGTCAAGGAAACAAGATCTGAGAGAAGACAGGCCATTTCGGGGGAACATAGTATGGCCCACCAGTCAGAGGACACTCCGGATACTCACAGACCAACTTGGGGGAAGGAGGTGCCTTTGTGGGAGTGGGTGTGGGTTTGTTGTTTTGTCTCATGTTCTGAGAATAGATAGAAAAGGCGGTTTGTTTGGTTTGGAGTGGACAGTTTCTAGTAAGTCATTTGACACGGCGAGTGTTTCTGTTTCTGTGTATCCCACTGTGTCCGTTGTTGTAGACATTAGAAAAGAGAATGCATTAATGGATGTGTCCTGTCTAGTATAAATCTTCCCATGCCCAATATATGAATGGACTGCAGCTTGTCTTATCGATGTGCAACACCTGCTATCTTTCTAAGTTGTAGTTTTCTTCCTGAATTCTGGCCACTCTCCAGAATAGGCTCATGGATTTGTGTCCAAAATATGTACCACCTCCAAGCTCTGTGACATGGCCATGTACTGGATAGCTGAAGAGAATGGCGAGCATCTCAGAAAACTCAGATATCAGTGTGACCAGGAAAGTCTCAGTGCAGATACCCTGCTTTGGGCATTTTGCTTACTTATTGTTGTGTTGCACTGAATGTCAGGAAGGTCTTTGCCTCAGGCCACCCCTTTGTGAAGCCTGAAGAAAACAGTTTTCAAATGGAAATGAATGGGCCTCACCTGTGGCTCTTTGCTTAATTGCTTTGGAAAGGGATGTGTCTTTATCAGCCTCTTGGGCCTTTGTGTGGCTGTGACTTAGATTCTCAGCACCTGATGGATCTTAAGAATGATCCCATGTGAGCTTCCAAAACCAAAATGGCAAAAAATTTCATTCATTGTGGATGAAGTCTCTTGCCTTCCTCTGTTAGGTTCCTGCACTCCATCAAATGACAATAGGGATTCTTTGGGTCAAATGAGTTCTTCAAAGCCCTGCAGAGGTACTTGTGTTTTCGCATGACTCTAAATCACCTAAAGAATCGATACCTAAAATCAGTAGGCCTCAAATTGGAGAAACACAGTAGTATTAACGGCAGGCTTATTTGTTCACTCCTGGTTCACAGAAACGGTGTCCAGGCTACCCTGACTTTAGACAAATGAGGGGCAAACGAGCTGATTTTGGACACTGTCTTGGGCTGCGCCCCTCATGGAAACCTCCAGCCAGAGGTTAAGATGATTGACTATATGAAATAAGATGAGGGCCATGTGGGAGTGTTTTGGTTTTAATTTTGGTCATTTGTGTGGCATTGGAAAAAATGACTGGGTCCACGTGGGCTTGAACTCTGGTGTGATTCCCCTTAGAGACTGGGTTTTGGAACTGAACTCAGAGAAGCATTGCCATGAATTTTGTTGGGATTTTAAGAGGCCACATATGAAAGTCGCTCTTGGAAACTGAGACCTTGGCCCCGGGTGGATTTCCACAGAGGCCTGGGAATCTCAGCAAGGATATCACATGATTTTATTCTTAATGAAATGGCAGCCATAGTTGAGAGTCAAAACACACATGGACCTCACATTGTAGACCTCAATGGGCCTGGCCTAATGTGACCTTGTGTCCACTCTTTGGGAAGCCATGCCTGTGAGAGTTCTCCAGAGATTTCATTGAAATGAGCTTCCTCACCATTTAATGTTTGCTGAATGAACTGAAACCCACAGTGCCTCCAACTTCATGCTTGAAAAATGGCTAGATAAATACCATGAAATTTTTGAAATTCCTATGACCAGGTGGCACTGGAGAAACATTGGATGTCCTGTTGCTGATCATGAGTATACCAGACAGTGCCTTGATTTACTGAGTTTCATGAAAATGGTGTAGAACAGAGATGCCAGAAATTTGGAGCCTGCTGAGTAGTGGGTCTAGAGCAGTGGTGGGGAGGTGTTTGATAAAACATCCGTGGTAGGGCCATGTGGATCTACCATTGGATTCCAAATGGCTTGTAACTGACATGGTGCAGCCAGCAGACCCTTATATGTAAAGGCATCTTGTTATATGGAGAGTTTTCAGAGGAAAATTAAGAATCAGGTTGATATGGACAAGGGGGCAATGGGGCAAGCTGTGAGAGATAGGAGCCTAGTTGGTGCATTCTCTTGCAGACCCTGACCCACCACACGTGACAGAACTCCCTCCAGCACTGTGTCCCAGTTTAGCTCCTAGTATTTCGTGAAACAAATACCAAACTCACAGTGCAGCAGCAAAAACACCACAAAAAGTGGAAGAGGACCAAATGGCTTCACAGTCCACACGGGGAGACACTTAGTCCCCAGTGGCCTCAGTTTACCTACAAAGAGAGGATTCAGCACTGCTTCATCTTGTTCATTGGAAAATAAGAAACCATGTCCTCCAGGTCACATAGAAGCAGATCCAGCTTTGATGTTCTCACTACAGAGGAAGCCAAATCTCCTGAAAACAACATATATTTCAAGTGTGGAAGCTCAGAGGCAGTTTCTCAAAAAGTTTTTAGGCCAGCAGAGCTCCATGTTTGTGGAGTGTTTACCCTGTCCCTTAGTTTTGGAAACTCCTCTACCACCTCCAAGGTTGTGAACTCCTGAGCATTTTCCATTCCAGATATGTATTCACTGATTTTGTAACTCTTCTCCTCTAATTGTGTCTTACTTGGGGTGAAGGTAATGTCAAGGCATTGTTCTGGATGAGAGCGGGAGGATATTTGTGCAGCATATATTTACATACACATTGGATTCATTTTCCAATTTTCCATTCGAAATACTGAATCCCTGACACTAACCCATACCTAGTAGACTCAGACTATTCATCCTAATATAATGGAGAAAATTAACCCAACACATTAGAAATACAAGTACTTCAGAGGAGACATGTTGTATAGTTGGACTTGACATTTGCATTATATAAGGTAGGAGTTATAAATCTAGTCAAATTTATTTGAAATATTCTCCATGTGTTTTAAACTTAACAAATATGTGAATTTTTGTTCCCTTTTTCTGTAGTCTATTCACACATGTATATTTATATGCATATATAGAATCCTACCAGGTATCACACGTACATTTTTGTGAGGTGGCTGTCTTGGCAGATACAAATTGTGAGAAGAGTTCACTCCTCCTAAATGCTGTTGGAAATGAAAATTCAACTTATAGGAGAGTGTCCTAGTAGAACAACATTATTCATTAGCTCATGTTCACTAAAATAAATATTTTTGCATTTGTGTATGATACATATTTACTGATGAATTTCGATTGGCATTTATATTGGTACTTTTTAATGTCTGTGAGTTGTGTGTGTGTGTGTGTGTGTGTGTGTGTGTGTGTGTATAGATATAGATATAGATATAGATATACTCTCCAAATTTTTCAAAATATGAAATATATGTGTCTAATATACACTCTCTAAATTCATTCATGTTCATGTATGTGGATTTATAATACACTTTTCAAAAGATGATAATCAGAAATATTCATCCACCTGAAATACATATTTGTTTCCTAGTACTGAAAACTAACTTCAGTGAATGGTGCATACAAATCCTAATTATTCTACAGTAACTGACCCAGTCTAACATCAATGCAAGTAGACTCCTATGGGACATGATATGTAATTTGTCATTCATTTGTATTCGACACTGGTACATTATTGTTTCTTCAGTTTTTGCACATCACAGGATATACATTTCATCCACAAGTTCAGAAATTAATAAGCATTTGTTTCAACTTTCACCACTTCTTGCTTCAGAACACATGTATTGTCAGGGTTTCTTGACTGGTCTTTTCATGAGACTTCTTTCCAAACACATTATTTTGAATTTCCATAATCATTTTGAAGCAAACGTCACACACTCTTCATGATAAACCAAAACACAAATATTTCCATTACATATATACCTGGTTGGAATGAATGATTGTATATCAATATACGATTTCCTTTAATTTTTCAGATATCAGTTCAGTTCATTATTTAAAGTTCAAAAAAGTTATATTATTTTTTCACAGTATGGTCCATTCATGCTTTTTCTCTATATTCCTAGAAACAGGGTACACCTCCTTGTAACCCCGATTCTCATTTTACATCTTCAATATATTGCTCCCAGAAATGGTGAAAGAAATACTCATGTCACCTCATTATCACAGTAATATTCTGGACAAAAAATGGAAAGGTCACACTTATGATTGTACCAAAGCCTAAATGGAAAGTGAACATAGATTTCTAAAAACATCCATGTCCAGGTTGCCTAATGCTGTCAATTGTCAATCCTATTGGTGACTACATATTTGTTTTTTTCCTAATTTATATATTCAAACTCAACCCTGTTGAAAATGTCTAATTCTATCTCTCACTTTATACTTTGCCTGATTTCCTAATATTTCTATTGATATCTGCTTTTCTACATATTTTCCCCAGTTCAACATAGTGACTGACTCTTCATATGTGCTGACATTTACATTCACTCAACAACCGAAAGTCTATTGCTAAAGAACTTTTGGTCCAAATTCTATACTCACTCTTCTTCCTAAACCTACCGACTATCTTCCTAATCCTATTGAATATCCCTTTTTGACTGGATGTTCTCTCTAAATTCAATCATCCAATGTACAACGTCCTATGCCATTGTATATCGAATTACCTGAGGCATCTTTTCAGAACATCATTCAAAGCTAAGTATCCCAACCAAGGGCAAAACCCTTCTGGGCTTCAAATCATACCTAGATTTCTGTTTTCCTACTTATATTTCACCTCTATATTCTTGTAAATATTGCAGGTTCCCAATACCATTATTCATCACACAGAATCACTCGTAACACAAATCAAACCTGTTTTTAACCCCAAGTATACACTGTTCCCTCAATCATTTTACAGAAGAGCAGGGACAGAGTGGTTCTTACAATACAGGAAAGTTGGGGACCTTCCACCTGATGAGAACCTCAAATGTCCATGCACAAATGATACCTGGAGAAGTTGTAGGCAGGTATGAAGCACCTGAGAGAGCAAAAGTCATCTTCCATGGCAAACAACCTGGTCAGGATGAAGGGATGTGTCTGAATCTGCCTCTCTCTCTTCTTATTGTACAGAAGATGGACCAAACCAGGGCTGAGTGGAGAGCTGTTCCCGGGTGCCAATGGTGATATACATTCTACCTTATGAAAGTGTCACAGGAAGTAGGGGCAACCTCCATCTTATGTTACCCTTGGAAGCAACTGTTAGGACAAAGTGGTTGCCAAGGCAGTGACCTCATTCAGTTCCAAAGAATGTGACATACCTCATTTCCTTGGTGATGGAACTCTCTGAACTTGGTATCCAAGAAGCCAGGCACCCGGAGGCAGTCCCAGTCCCAGTCCCAGTGGGCTCACTTGTTTGGATTTACCAAGGACAGAGTCAGTTTTCTTGGTACCTAATGATGTGAGGATGGCCAAATGCCAGGAGTGCTCTGAAGATGGACCTTTCCTGAGAAAACAGGTAGTGGCTAAACACTTTTTCCTGACATCTTCACAGAGTTGGTCAAGGAAACAAGATCTGAGAGAAGACAGGCCATTTCGGGGGAACATAGTATGGCCCACCAGTCAGAGGACACTCCGGATAGTCACAGATGTACTTGGGGGAAGGAGGTGCCTTTGTGGGAGTGGGTGTGGGTTTGTTGTTTTGTCTCATGTTCTGAGAATAGATAGAAAAGGCGGTTTGTTTGGTTTGGAGTGGACAGTTTCTAGTAAGTCATTTGACACGGCGAGTGTTTCTGTTTCTGTGTATCCCACTGTGTCCGTTGTTGTAGACATTAGAAAAGAGAATGCATTAATGGATGTGTCCTGTCTAGTATAAATCTTCCCATGCCCAATATATGAATGGACTGCAGCTTGTCTTATCGATGTGCAACACCTGCTATCTTTCTAAGTTGTAGTTTTCTTCCTGAATTCTGGCCACTCTCCAGAATAGGCTCATGGATTTGTGTCCAAAATATGTACCACCTCCAAGCTCTGTGACATGGCCATGTACTGGATAGCTGAAGAGAATGGCGAGCATCTCAGAAAACTCAGATATCAGTGTGACCAGGAAAGTCTCAGTGCAGAAACCCTTCTTTGGGCCTTTTGCTTACTTATTGTTGTGTTGCACTGAATGTCAGGAAGGTCTTTGCCTCAGGCCACCCCTTTGTGAAGCCTGAAGAAAACAGTTTTCAAATGGAAATGAATGGGCCTCACCTGTGGCTCTTTGCTTAATTGCTTTGGAAAGGGATGTGTCTTTATCAGCCTCTTGGGCCTGTGTGTGGCTGTGACTTAGATTCTCAGCACCTGATGGATCTTAAGAATGATCCCATGTGAGCTTCCAAAACCAAAATGGCAAAAAATTTCATTCATTGTGGATGAAGTCTCTTGCCTTCCTCTGTTAGGTTCCTGCACTCCATCAAATGACAATAGGGATTCTTTGGGTCAAATGAGTTCTTCAAAGCCCTGCAGAGGTACTTGTGTTTTCGCATGACTCTAAATCACCTAAAGAATCGATACCTAAAATCAGTAGGCCTCAAATTGGAGAAACACAGAAGTATTAACGGCAGGCTTATTTGTTCACTCCTGGTTCACAGAAACGGTGTCCAGGCTACCCTGACTTTAGACAAATGAGGGGCAAACGAGCTGATTTTGGACACTGTCTTGGGCTGCACCCCTCATGGAAACCTCCAGCCAGAGGTTAAGATGATTGACTATATGAAATAAGATGAGGGCCATGTGGGAGTGTTTTGGTTTTAATTTTGGTCATTTGTGTGGCATTGGAAAAAATGACTGGGTCCACGTGGGCTTGAACTCTGGTGTGATTCCCCTTAGAGACTGGGTTTTGGAACTGAACTCAGAGAAGCATTGCCATGAATTTTGTTGGGATTTTAAGAGGCCACGCATGAAAGTCACTCTTGGAAACTGAGACCTAGGCCCCGGGTGGATTTCCACAGAGGCCTGGGAATCTCAGCAAGGATATCACATGATTTTATTCTTAAAGAAATGGCAGCCATAGTTGAGAGTCAAAACACACATGGACCTCACATTGTAGACCTCAATGGGCCTGGCCTAATGTGACCTTTTGTCCACTCTTTGGGAAGCCATGCCTGTGAGAGTTCTCCAGAGATTTCATTGAAATGAGCTTCCTCACCATTTAATGTTTGCTGAATGAACTGAAACCCACAGTGCCTCCAACTTCATGCTTGAAAAATGGCTAGATAAATACCATGAAATTTTTGAAATTCCTATGACCAGGTGGCACTGGAGAAACATTGGATGTCCTGTTGCTGATCATGACTATACCAGACAGTGCCTTGATTTACTGAGTTTCATGAAAATGGTGTAGAACAAAGATGCCAGAAATTTGGAGCCTGCTGAGTAGTGGGTCTAGAGCAGTGGTGGGGAGGTGTTTGCTAAAACATCCGTGGTAGGGCCATGTGGATCTACCATTGGATTCCAAATGGCTTGTAACTGACATGGTGCAGCCAACAGACCCTTATATGTAAAGGCATCTTGTTATATGGAGAGTTTTCAGAGGAAAATTAAGAATCAGGTTGATATGGACAAGGGGGCAATGGGGCAAGCTGTGAGAGATAGGAGCCTAGTTGGTGCATTCTCTTGCAGACCCTGACCCACCACACGTGACAGAACTCCCTCCAGCACTGTGTCCCAGTTTAGCTCCTAGTATTTCGTGAAACAAATACCAAACTCACAGTGCAGCAGCAAAAACACCACAAAAAGTGGAAGAGGACCAAATGGCTTCACAGTCCACACGGGGAGACACTTAGTCCCCAGTGGCCTCAGTTTACCTACAAAGAGAGGATTCAGCACTGCTTCATCTTGTTCATTGGAAAAT